>NW_027275867.1:0-48895 GCF_030028105.1 Mobula birostris
CAAGGCATGAGATTCAGGGCGTGAGTTTCAGGGCATGATATTCAAGGCAGGAATTTCAGGGCATGTGATTCAGATAATAAGTTTCTGGGCAGATGATTCAGGGCAGGAGTTTTAGGGCATGTGATTCAGGGTATGAGTTTCAGTGCATGAGTTTCAGGGCAGGAGCTTCAGGGTATGAGATTCAGGGCATGAGTTCAGTGCATGAGTTTGAGGGCAGGATTTTCAAGGCATGAGATTCAGGGCATGAGTTTCAGGGCATGAGATTCAGGGCAGGAATTTCAGGGCATGTGGTTCAGATAATGAGTTTCTGGGCAGATGTTTCAGGGCAAGAGTTTTAGAGCATGTGATTCACGGCTTGAGTTTAAGGTCATGAGATTTAGCGCATGAGATTCAGTGCATGAGTTTCAGGGCAGAAGTTTCAGGGCATGAGATTCAGGGCATGAGTTTCAGGGCAGGAGAATAAGGGCTTCAGATTCAGGGCAGGAGTTTGAGGGCAGGAGTTTCAAGGCATGGGATTCAGGGCATGGGTTTCAGGGCATGAGATTCAGGACAGGAGTTTCAAGGCATGAGATTCAGGGCATAAGTTTCAGGGCATGAAATTCAGGGCAGGAATTTCAGGGCATGTGATTCAGATAATGAGGTTATGGGCAGATGATTCAGGGCAGGAGTATTAGGGCATGTGATTCAGGGCATGAGTTTCAGGGCAGGACTTTGCGGGTATGAGATTCAGGGCATGAGTTTCAGGGCATGAGATTCAGGGCATGAGTTTCAGGGCAGGAATTTCAGGGCATGACATTCAGGGCATGTGTTTTAGGGCAGGTGTTTCAGTGCAAGAGTTTGAGGGCATGAGATTCAGGGCATGAGTTTCAAGGCAGGAGATTCAGGGCAGGAGGTTCAGGGCATGAGATTCGGGGCTTGACTTTCAAGGCAGGTGTTTTAGGGCACGTATTTCAGTGCAGGAGCTTGAGCGCAGGAGATTCAGAGCATGAGTTTCAGTGCATGAGTTTGAGGGCTGGAGTTTCACGGCCTGAGATACAGGGCATGCGTTTCAGGGTATGAGTTTCAGGGCATGGGTTTCAGGTCTGTGGTTTCAGGGCTTGAGATTCAGGGCAGCAGTTTCAGGGCAGGAGATTCAGGGCAGGAGATTCAGGGCAGGTGTTTCAGTGCAAGAGTTTCAGGGCATGTCTTTCAGTGCATGAGTTTCAGGGCATGAGTTTCAGGGCAGGGGATTCACGGCTTGAAGTTTAAGGACATGAGATTTAGCGCATGAGGTTCAGTGCATGAGTTTCAGGGCAGAAGTTTCAGGGCATGAGATTCAGGGCATGAGTTTCAGGGCATGAGTTTCTGGGCAGGAGATTTAGGGCATGTAATTCAGGGCGTGAGTTTCAGGATATGAGATTCATGGCATGTGTTTCAGTGCAGGAGTTTCAGGGCATAAGATTCAGGGCATGAGTTTCAGGGCATGAGATTCAGGACAGGAGTTTCTAGGCATGAGATTCAGGGCATGAGTTTCAGTGCATGAGTTCAGTGCATGAGTTTGAGGGCAGGATTTTCAAGGCATGAGATTCAGGGCATGAGTTTCAGGGCATGAGATTCAGGGCAGGAATTTCAGGGCATGTGGTTCAGATAATGAGTTTCTGGGCAGATGTTTCAGGGCAAGAGTTTTAGAGCATGTGATTCAGGGCATGAGTTTCAGTGCATGAGTTTCAGGGCAGGAGTTTCACGACATGAGATTCAGTACATGAGTTTCAGGGCATGAGAATCAGGGCATGAGTTTCAGGGCAAGAATTTCAGGGCATGACATTCAGGGCATGTGTTTTAGGGCAGATGTTTCAGTGCAAGAGTTTGAGGGCATGAGATTCAAGGCATGAGTTTCAAGGCAGGAGATTCAGGGCAGGAGATTCAGGGCATGAGATTCGGGGCTTGACTTTCAAGGCAGGTGTTTTAGGGCACGTATTTCAGTGCAGGAGTTTGAGGGCAGGAGATTCAGAGCATGAGTTTCAGTGCATGAGTTTGAGGGCAGGAGTTTCACGGCATGAGATTCAGGGCATGAGTTTCAGGGTATGAGTTTCAGGGCATGGGTTTCAGGTCTGTGGTTTCAGGGCTTGAGATTCAGGGCAGCAGTTTTAGGGCAGGAGATTAAGGGCAGGAGGTTCAGGGCAGGTGTTTCAGTGCAAGAGTTTCAGTGCAGGAGTTTCAGGACATGTCTTTCAGTGCATGAGTTTCAGGGCAGGAGTTTCAGAGCTTGAGATTCAGGGCATGAGTTTCGAGGCAGGAGATTCACGGCTTGAGCTTAAGGTCATGAGATTTAGCGCATCAGATTCAGTGCATGAGTTTCAGGGCAGAAGTTTCAGGGCATGAGATTCAGGGCATGTGATTCAGGGCATGAGTTTCAGTGAAGGATTTTCAGGGCATGAAATTCAGGGCATGATTTTCAGGATATGAGATTCATGGCATGATATTCAGGGCAGCAGTTTCAGGGCATGATGTTCAGGACATGAGTTTCAGTGCAGTAGTTTCAGTGCATGAGATTCAGGGCATGAGTTTCAGGGCATGAGTTTCAGTGCATGATTTTGAGGCAGGAGTTTCAAGGCATGAGATTCAGGGCATGAGTTTCAGGGCAGGACAATAAGGGCTTGAGTTTCAGGGCATGGGATTCAGGGCATGAGTTTCAGGGCATGAGATTCAGGACAGGAGTTTCAAGGCATGAGATTCAGGGCATGAGTTTCAGTGCATGAGTTTGAGGGCAGGAGTTTCAAGGCATGAGATTCAGGGCATGAGTTTCAGGGCATGAGATTTAGGGCAGGAATTTCAGGGCATGTGATTCAGATAATGAGTTTCTGGGCAGATGATTCAGGGCAGGAGTTTTAGGGCATGTGATTCAGGGCATGAGTTTCAGTGCAGGAGTTTCAGAGCATGAGATTCAGGGCATGAGTTTCAGGGCATGAGATTCAGGACAGGAGTTTCAAGGCATGAGATTCAGGGCATGAATTTCAGTGCATGAGTTTCAGTGCATGAGTTTCAGTGCATGAGTTTCAGGGCAGATGTTTCAGGGCATGAGATTCAGGGCATGAGTTTCAGGGCAGTAGTTTTAGGGCATGTAATTCTGGACGTGAGTTTCAGGATATGAGATTCATGGCATGAGTTTCAGTGCAGGAGTTTCAGGGCATAAGATTCAGAGCATGAGTTTCAGGGCATGAGTTTCAGGACAGGAGTTTCAAGGCATGAGATTCAGGGCATGAGTTTCAGGGCATGAGATTTAGGGCAGGAATTTCAGGGCATGTGATTCAGATAATGAGTTTCTGGGCAGATGATTCAGGGCAGGAGTTTTAGAGCATGTGATTCAGGGCATGAGTTTCAAGGCAGGAGATTCAGGGCATGAGATTCGGGGCTTGACTTTCAAGTCAGGTGTTTTAGGGCTCGTATTTCAGTGCAGGAGTTTGAGGGCAGGAGATTCAGAGCATGAGATTCAGGCATGAGTTTCAGGGTATGAGTTTCAGGGCATGGGTTTCAGGTCTGTGACTTCAGTGCTTGAGATTCAGGGCAGCAGTTTCAGGGCAGGAGATTCACGGCTTGAGTTTCAGGGCATGAGTTTCAGGGCAGGAGTTTTAGGGCATGTAATTCAGGGCGTGAGTTTCAGGATATGAGATTCATGGCATGAGTTTCAGTGCAGGAGTTTCAGGGCATAACATTCACGGCATGAGTTTCAGGGCCTGAGATTCAGGACAGGAGTTTCAAGGTATGAGATTCAGGGCATGAGTTTCAGTGCATGAGTTTCAGTTCATGAGTTTGAGGGCAGGAGATTCAAGGCATGAGATTCAGGGCATGAGTTTCAGGGCATGAGATTCGGGCAGGAATTTCAGGGCATGTGATTCAGATAATGAGTTTCTGGGCAGATGATTCAGGGCAGGAGTTTTAGAGCATGTGATTCTGGGCATGAGTTTCAGGGCAGGAGTTTGAGGGTATGAGATTTAGGGCATGAGTTTCAGTGCATGAGATTCAGGGCTTGAGTTTCAGGGCATAAGGTTCTGGGCATGAGTGTCAGTGCATGAGATTCAGGGCATCAGTTTCAGGGCAGAAGTTTCAGGGCATGAGATTCCGGGCAGGAATTTCAGGGCATGTGATTCAGATAATGAGTTTCTGGGCAGATGATTCAGGGCAGGAGTTTTAGAGCATGTGATTCTGGGCATGAGTTTCAGGGCAGGAGTTTAAGGGTATGAGATTTAGGGCATGAGTTTCAGTGCATGAGATTCAGGGCTTGAGTTTCAGGGCATAAGGTTCTGGGCATGAGTGTCAGTGCATGAGATTCAGGGCATCAGTTTCAGGGCAGAAGTTTCAGGGCATGAGATTCAGGGCATGAGTTTCAGGGCATGAGATTCAGGACAGGTGTTTCAAGGCATGAGATTCAGGGCATGAGTTTCAGTGCATGAGTTTCAGTGCATGAGTTTGAGGGCAGCAGTTTCAAGGCATGAGATTCAGGGCATGAGTTTCAGGGCATGAGATTCAGGGCAGGATTTTCAGGGCATGTGATTCAGATAATGTGTTTCTGGGCAAATGATTCAGGGCAAGAGTTTTAGAGCACGTGATTCAGGGCAGGAGTTTCAGTGCATGAGTTTCAGGGCAGGAGTTTCACGGCATGAGATTCAGGGCATGAGTTTCAGGGCATGACATTCAGGGCATGTGTTTTAGGGCAGGTGTTTCAGTGCAAGACTTTGAGGGCATGGGATTAAGGGCATGAGTTTCAAGGCAGGAGATTCAGGGCAGGAGATTCAGGGCATGAGATTCGGGGCTTGACTATCAAGGCAGGTGTTTTAGGGCACGTATTTCAGTGCAGGAGTTTGAGGGCAGGAGATTCAGAGCATGAGTTTCAGTGCATGAGTTTGAGGGCATGGGTTTCAGGTCTGTGGTTTCATTGCTTGAGATTCAGGGCAGCAGTTTCAGGGCAGGAGATTCAGGGCAGGAGATTCAGGGCAGGTGTTTCAGTGCAAGAGTTTCAGTGCAAGAGTTTCAGGGCATGTCTTTCAGTGCATGAGTTTCAGGGCAGGACTTTCAGAGCTTGAGATTCAGGGCATGAGTTTCAAGGCAGGAGATTCACGGCTTGAGTTTAAGGTCATGAGATTTAGCGCATGAGATTCAGTGCATGAGTTTCAGGGCAGAAGTTTCAGGGCATGAGATTCAGTGCATGAGATTCAGGGCATGAGTTTCAGGGCAGGAGATTCACGGCTTGAAGTTTAAGGTCATGAGATTTCGCGCATGAGTTTCAGTGCATGAGTTTCAGGGCAGATGTTTCAGGGCATGAGATTCAGGGCATGAGTTTCAGGGCAGTAGTTTTAGGGCATGTAATTCTGGACGTGAGTTTCAGGATATGAGATTCATGGCATGAGTTTCAGTGCAGGAGTTTCAGGGCATAAGATTCAGAGCATGAGTTTCAGGGCATGAGTTTCAGGACAGGAGTTTCAAGGCATGAGATTCAGGGCATGAGTTTCAGGGCATGAGATTTAGGGCAGGAATTTCAGGGCATGTGATTCAGATAATGAGTTTCTGGGCAGATGATTCAGGGCAGGAGTTTTAGAGCATGTGATTCAGGGCATGAGTTTCAAGGCAGGAGATTCAGGGCATGAGATTCGGGGCTTGACTTTCAAGTCAGGTGTTTTAGGGCTCGTATTTCAGTGCAGGAGTTTGAGGGCAGGAGATTCAGAGCATGAGATTCAGGGCATGAGTTTCAGGGTATGAGTTTCAGGGCATGGGTTTCAGGTCTGTGACTTCAGTGCTTGAGATTCAGGGCAGCAGTTTCAGGGCAGGAGATTCACGGCTTGAGTTTCAGGGCATGAGTTTCAGGGCAGGAGTTTTAGGGCATGTAATTCAGGGCGTGAGTTTCAGGATATGAGATTCATGGCATGAGTTTCAGTGCAGGAGTTTCAGGGCATAAGATTCACGGCATGAGTTTCAGGGCCTGAGATTCAGGACAGGAGTTTCAAGGTATGAGATTCAGGGCATGAGTTTCAGTGCATGAGTTTCAGTTCATGAGTTTGAGGGCAGGAGATTCAAGGCATGAGATTCAGGGCATGAGTTTCAGGGCATGAGATTCGGGCAGGAATTTCAGGGCATGTGATTCAGATAATGAGTTTCTGGGCAGATGATTCAGGGCAGGAGTTTTAGAGCATGTGATTCTGGGCATGAGTTTCAGGGCAGGAGTTTGAGGGTATGAGATTTAGGGCATGAGTTTCAGTGCATGAGATTCAGGGCTTGAGTTTCAGGGCATAAGGTTCTGGGCATGAGTGTCAGTGCATGAGATTCAGGGCATCAGTTTCAGGGCAGAAGTTTCAGGGCATGAGATTCCGGGCAGGAATTTCAGGGCATGTGATTCAGATAATGAGTTTCTGGGCAGATGATTCAGGGCAGGAGTTTTAGAGCATGTGATTCTGGGCATGAGTTTCAGGGCAGGAGTTTAAGGGTATGAGATTTAGGGCATGAGTTTCAGTGCATGAGATTCAGGGCTTGAGTTTCAGGGCATAAGGTTCTGGGCATGAGTGTCAGTGCATGAGATTCAGGGCATCAGTTTCAGGGCAGAAGTTTCAGGGCATGAGATTCAGGACAGGTGTTTCAAGGCATGAGATTCAGGGCATGAGTTTCAGTGCATGAGTTTCAGTGCATGAGTTTGAGGGCAGCAGTTTCAAGGCATGAGATTCAGGGCATGAGTTTCAGGGCATGAGATTCAGGGCAGGATTTTCAGGGCATGTGATTCAGATAATGTGTTTCTGGCAAATGATTCAGGGCAAGAGTTTTAGAGCACGTGATTCAGGGCAGGAGTTTCAGTGCATGAGTTTCAGGGCAGGAGTTTCACGGCATGAGATTCAGGGCATGAGTTTCAGGGCATGACATTCAGGGCATGTGTTTTTAGGGCAGGTGTTTCAGTGCAAGACTTTGAGGGCATGGGATTAAGGGCATGAGTTTCAAGGCAGGAGATTCAGGGCAGGAGATTCAGGGCATGAGATTCGGGGCTTGACTATCAAGGCAGGTGTTTTAGGGCACGTATTTCAGTGCAGGAGTTTGAGGGCAGGAGATTCAGAGCATGAGTTTCAGTGCATGAGTTTGAGGGCATGGGTTTCAGGTCTGTGGTTTCATTGCTTGAGATTCAGGGCAGCAGTTTCAGGGCAGGAGATTCAGGGCAGGAGATTCAGGGCAGGTGTTTCAGTGCAAGAGTTTCAGTGCAAGAGTTTCAGGGCATGTCTTTCAGTGCATGAGTTTCAGGGCAGGACTTTCAGAGCTTGAGATTCAGGGCATGAGTTTCAAGACAGGAGATTCACGGCTTGAGTTTAAGGTCATGAGATTTAGCGCATGAGATTCAGTGCATGAGTTTCAGGGCAGAAGTTTCAGGGCATGAGATTCAGTGCATGAGATTCAGGGCATGAGTTTCAGGGCAGGAGATTCACGGCTTGAAGTTTAAGGTCATGAGATTTTCGCGCATGAGTTTCAGTGCATGAGTTTCAGGGCAGATGTTTCAGGGCATGAGATTCAGGGCATGAGTTTCAGGGCAGTAGTTTTAGGGCATGTAATTCTGGACGTGAGTTTCAGGATATGAGATTCATGGCATGAGTTTCAGTGCAGGAGTTTCAGGGCATAAGATTCAGAGCATGAGTTTCAGGGCATGAGTTTCAGGACAGGAGTTTCAAGGCATGAGATTCAGGGCATGAGTTTCAGGGCATGAGATTTAGGGCAGGAATTTCAGGGCATGTGATTCAGATAATGAGTTTCTGGGCAGATGATTCAGGGCAGGAGTTTTAGAGCATGTGATTCAGGGCATGAGTTTCAAGGCAGGAGATTCAGGGCATGAGATTCGGGGCTTGACTTTCAAGTCAGGTGTTTTAGGGCTCGTATTTCAGTGCAGGAGTTTGAGGGCAGGAGATTCAGAGCATGAGATTCAGGGCATGAGTTTCAGGGTATGAGTTTCAGGGCATGGGTTTCAGGTCTGTGACTTCAGTGCTTGAGATTCAGGGCAGCAGTTTCAGGGCAGGAGATTCACGGCTTGAGTTTCAGTGAAGGATTTTCAGGGCATGTAATTCAAGGCGTGAGATTCAGGGTATGAGATTCATGGCATGAGTTTCAGTGCAGGAGTTTCAGGGCATGAGATTCAAGACAGGAGTTTCAAGGCATGAGATTTAGGGCATGAGTTTCAGTGCATGAGATTCAGGGCTTGAGATTCAGGGCATGAGTTTCAGTGCATGAGTTTCAGTTCATGAGATTCAGGGCATCAGTTTCAGGCAGGAGTTTCAGTTCATGAGTTTCACGGCATGAGAATCAGGCATGAGATTCAGGGCATGAGTTTTAGGGTAGGTGTTTCAGTGCAGGAGTTTCAGGGCATGAGATTCATGGCATGAGTTTCAGGGCAGGTATTTCAGGGCATGACTTTCAGGGCATGAGTTTCAGGGCAGGAGATTCGCGGCTTGAGTTTAAGATCATGAGATTTAACGCATGAGATTCAGTGCATGAGTTTCAGGGCAGGATTTTCAGGGCATGTGATTCAGATAATGTGTTTCTGGGCAAATGATTCAGGGCAAGAGTTTTAGAGCACGTGATTCAGGGCAGGAGTTTCAGTGCATGAGTTTCAGGGCAGGAGTTTCACGGCATGAGATTCAGGGCATGAGTTTCAGGGCATGACATTCAGGGCATGTGTTTTAGGGCAGGTGTTTCAGTGCAAGACTTTGAGGGCATGGGATTAAGGGCATGAGTTTCAAGGCAGGAGATTCAGGGCAGGAGATTCAGGGCATGAGATTCGGGGCTTGACTATCAAGGCAGGTGTTTTAGGGCACGTATTTCAGTGCAGGAGTTTGAGGGCAGGAGATTCAGAGCATTGGTTTCAGTGCATGAGTTTGAGGGCATGGGTTTCAGGTCTGTGGTTTCATTGCTTGAGATTCAGGGCAGCAGTTTCAGGGCAGGAGATTCAGGGCAGGAGATTCAGGGCAGGTGTTTCAGTGCAAGAGTTTCAGTGCAAGAGTTTCAGGGCATGTCTTTCAGTGCATGAGTTTCAGGGCAGGACTTTCAGAGCTTGAGATTCAGGGCATGAGTTTCAAGGCAGGAGATTCACGGCTTGAGTTTAAGGTCATGAGATTTAGCGCATGAGATTCAGTGCATGAGTTTCAGGGCAGAAGTTTCAGGGCATGAGATTCAGTGCATGAGATTCAGGGCATGAGTTTCAGGGCAGGAGATTCACGGCTTGAAGTTTAAGGTCATGAGATTTCGCGCATGAGTTTCAGTGCATGAGTTTCAGGGCAGATGTTTCAGGGCATGAGATTCAGGGCATGAGTTTCAGGGCAGTAGTTTTAGGGCATGTAATTCTGGACGTGAGTTTCAGGATATGAGATTCATGGCATGAGTTTCAGTGCAGGAGTTTCAGGGCATAAGATTCAGAGCATGAGTTTCAGGGCATGAGTTTCAGGACAGGAGTTTCAAGGCATGAGATTCAGGGCATGAGTTTCAGGGCATGAGATTTAGGGCAGGAATTTCAGGGCATGTGATTCAGATAATGAGTTTCTGGGCAGATGATTCAGGGCAGGAGGTTTAGAGCATGTGATTCAGGGCATGAGTTTCAAGGCAGGAGATTCAGGGCATGAGATTCGGGGCTTGACTTTCAAGTCAGGTGTTTTAGGGCTCGTATTTCAGTGCAGGAGTTTGAGGGCAGGAGATTCAGAGCATGAGATTCAGGGCATGAGTTTCAGGGTATGAGTTTCAGGGCATTTTCAGGGCATGGGTTTCAGGTCTGTGACTTCAGTGCTTGAGATTCAGGCAGCAGTTTCAGGGCAGGAGATTCACGGCTTGAGTTTCAGGGCATGAGTTTCAGTGAAGGATTTTCAGGGCATGTATTCAAGGCGTGAGATTCAGGGTATGAGATTCATGCATGAGTTTCAGTGCAGGAGTTTCAGGCATGAGATTCAAGACAGAGTTTCAAGGCATGAGATTTAGGGCATGAGTTTCAGTGCATGAGATTCAGGGCTTGAGATTCAGGGCATGCGGTTCAGGGCATGAGTTTCAGTTCATGAGATTCAGGGCATCAGTTTCAGGGCAGGAGTTTCAGTTCATGAGTTTCACGGCATGAGAATCAGGGCATGAGATTCAGGGCATGAGTTTTAGGGTAGGTGTTTCAGTGCAGGAGTTTCAGGGCATGAGATTCATGGCATGAGTTTCAGGGCAGGTATTTCAGGGCATTGACTTTCAGGGCATGAGTTTCAGGGCAGGAGATTCGCGGCTTGAGTTTAAGATCATGAGATTTAACGCATGAGATTCACGTGCATGAGTTCAGGGCAGAAGTTTCAGGGCATGAGATTCAGGGCATGAGTTTCAGGGCAGGAGAATAAGGCTTAAGTTTCAGGGAATGAGATTCAGGGCAGGAGATCAGGGCAGGAATTTCAGGGCATGTGATTCAGATAATGAGATTCTGGGCAGATGATTCAGGGCAGGAGTTTTAGGGCATGTGATTCAGGGCATGAGTTTCAGTGCATGAGTTTCAGGCAGGAGTTTCAGGGTATGAGATTTAGGGCATGAGTTTCAGTGCATGAGATTCAGGGCTTGAGTTTCAGGCATGAGGATCAGGGCATGAGTTTCAGTGCATGAGATTCAGGGCATCAGTTTCAGGGCAGGAGTTTCAGTGCATGAGTTTCACGGCATGAGAATCAGGGCATGAGTTTTAGGGCAGGTGTTTCAGTGCAAGAGTTTGAGGGCATGAGATTCAGGGCATGAGTTTCAAGGCAGGAGATTCAGGGCAGGAGGTTCAGGGCATGAGATTCGGGGCTTGACTTTCAAGGCAGGTGTTTTAGGGCACGTATTTCAGTGCAGGAGCTTGAGCGCAGGAGATTCAGAGCATGAGTTTCAGTGCATGAGTTTGAGGGCTGGAGTTTCACGGCCTGAGATACAGGGCATGCGTTTCAGGGTATGAGTTTCAGGGCATGGGTTTCAGGTCTGTGGTTTCAGGGCTTTGAGATTCAGGGCAGCAGTTTCAGGGCAGGAGATTCAGGGCAGGAGATTCAGGGCAGGTGTTTCAGTGCAAGAGTTTCAGGGCATGTCTTTCAGTGCATGAGTTTCAGGGCATGAGTTACAGGGCAGGGGATTCACGGCTTGAAGTTTAAGGACATGAGATTTAGCGCATGAGGTTCAGTGCATGAGTTTCAGGGCAGAAGTTTCAGGGCATGAGATTCAGGGCATGAGTTTCAGGGCATGAGTTTCTGGGCACGGAGATTTAGGGCATGTAATTCAGGGCGTGAGTTTCAGGATATGAGATTCATGGCATGTGTTTCAGTGCAGGAGTTTCAGGGCATAAGATTCAGGGCATGAGTTCAGGGCATGAGATTCAGGACAGGAGTTTCTAGGCATGAGATTCAGGGCATGAGTTTCAGTGCATGAGTTCAGTGCATGAGTTTGAGGGCAGGATTTTCAAGGCATGAGATTCAGGGCATGAGTTTCAGGGCATGAGATTCAGGGCAGGAATTTCAGGGCATGTGGTTCAGATAATGAGTTTCTGGGCAGATGTTTCAGGGCAAGAGTTTTAGAGCATGTGATTCAGGGCATGAGTTTCAGTGCATGAGTTTCAGGGCAGGAGTTTCACGACATGAGATTCAGTACATGAGTTTCAGGGCATGAGAATCAGGGCATGAGTTTCAGGGCAAGAATTTCAGGGCATGACATTCAGGGCATGTGTTTTAGGGCAGATGTTTCAGTGCAAGAGTTTGAGGGCATGAGATTCAAGGCATGAGTTTCAAGGCAGGAGATTCAGGGCAGGAGATTCAGGGCATGAGATTCGGGGCTTGACTTTCAAGGCAGGTGTTTTAGGGCACGTATTTCAGTGCAGGAGTTTGAGGGCAGGAGATTCAGAGCATGAGTTTCAGTGCATGAGTTTGAGGGCAGGAGTTTCACGGCATGAGATTCAGGGCATGAGTTTCAGGGTATGAGTTTCAGGGCATGGGTTTCAGGTCTGTGGTTTCAGGGCTTGAGATTCAGGCAGCAGTTTTAGGCAGGAGATTAAGGGCAGGAGGTTCAGGGCAGGTGTTTCAGTGCAAGAGTTTCAGTGCAGGAGTTTCAGGACATGTCTTTCAGTGCATGAGTTTCAGGGCAGGAGTTTCAGAGCTTGAGATTCAGGGCATGAGTTTCGAGGCAGGAGATTCACGGCTTGAGCTTAAGGTCATGAGATTTAGCCATCAGATTCAGTGCATGAGTTTCAGGGCAGAAGTTTCAGGGCATGAGATTCAGGGCATGTGATTCAGGGCATGAGTTTCAGTGAAGGATTTTCAGGGCATGAATTCAGGGCATGATTTTCAGGATATGAGATTCATGGCATGATATTCAGGGCAGCAGTTTCAGGGCATGATGTTCAGGACATGGTATTCAGTGCAGTAGTTTCAGTGCATGAGATTCAGGGCATGAGTTTCAGGGCAGGAGATTCACGGCTTGAGTTTAAGGTCATGAGATTTAGCGCATGAGATTCAGTGCATGAGTTTGAGGGTATGAGTTTCAGGGCATGAGATTCAGGGCATGAGTTTCAGGGCATGAGTTTCAGGGCAGGAGTTTTAGGGCATGTAATTCAGGGCGTGAGTTTCAGGATATGAGATTCATGGCATGAGTTTCAGTGCAGGAGTTTCAGGGCATAAGATTCACGGCATGAGTTTCAGGGCCTGAGATTCAGGACAGGAGTTTCAAGGTATGAGATTCAGGGCATGAGTTTCAGTGCATGAGTTTCAGTTCATGAGTTTGAGGGCAGGAGATTCAAGGCATGAGATTCAGGGCATGAGTTTCAGGGCATGAGATTCGGGCAGGAATTTCAGGGCATGTGATTCAGATAATGAGTTTCTGGGCAGATGATTCAGGGCAGGAGTTTTAGAGCATGTGATTCTGGGCATGAGTTTCAGGGCAGGAGTTTGAGGGTATGAGATTTAGGGCATGAGTTTCAGTGCATGAGATTCAGGGCTTGAGTTTCAGGGCATAAGGTTCTGGGCATGAGTGTCAGTGCATGAGATTCAGGGCATCAGTTTCAGGGCAGAAGTTTCAGGGCATGAGATTCCGGGCAGGAATTTCAGGGCATGTGATTCAGATAAGAGTTTCTGGGCAGATGATTCAGGGCAGGAGTTTTAGAGCATGTGACTTCTGGGCATGAGTTTCAGGGCAGGAGTTTAAGGGTATGAGATTTAGGGCATGAGTTTCAGTGCATGAGATTCAGGGCTTGAGTTTCAGGGCATACGGTTCTGGGCATGAGTGTCAGTGCATGAGATTCAGGCATCAGTTTCAGGCGCAGAAGTTTCAGGGCATGAGATTCAGGGCATGAGTTTCAGGGCATGAGATTCAGGACAGGTGTTTCAAGGCATGAGATTCAGGGCATGAGTTTCAGTGCATGAGTTTCAGTGCATGAGTTTGAGGGCAGCAGTTTCAAGGCATGAGATTCAGGGCATGAGTTTCAGGGCATGAGATTCAGGGCAGGATTTTCAGGGCATGTGATTCAGATAATGTGTTTCTGGGCAAATGATTCAGGGCAAGAGTTTTAGAGCACGTGATTCAGGGCAGGAGTTTCAGTGCATGAGTTTCAGGGCAGGAGTTTCACGGCATGAGATTCAGGGCATGAGTTTCAGGGCCATGACATTCAGGGCATGTGTTTTAGGGCAGGTGTTTCAGTGCAAGACTTTGAGGGCATGGGATTAAGGGCATGAGTTTCAAGGCAGGAGATTCAGGGCAGGAGATTCAGGGCATGAGATTCGGGCTTGACTATCAAGGCAGGTGTTTTAGGGCACGTATTTCAGTGCAGGAGTTTGAGGGCAGGAGATTCAGAGCATGAGTTTCAGTGCATGAGTTTGAGGCATGGGTTTCAGGTCTGTGGTTTCATTGCTTGAGATTCAGGCAGCAGTTTCAGGGCAGGAGATTCAGGGCAGGAGATTCAGGGCAGGTGTTTTCAGTGCAAGAGTTCAGTGCAAGAGTTTCAGGGCATGTCTTTCAGTGCATGAGTTTCAGGGCAGGACTTTCAGAGCTTGAGATTCAGGGCATGAGTTTCAAGGCAGGAGATTCACGGCTTGAGTTTAAGGTCATGAGATTTAGCGCATGAGATTCAGTGCATGAGTTTCAGGGCAGAAGTTTCAGGGCAATGAGATTCAGTGCATGAGAATTCAGGGCATGAGTTTCAGGGCAGGAGATTCACAGGCTTGAAGTTTAAGGTCATGAGATTTCGCGCATGAGTTTCAGTGCATGAGTTTCAGGGCAGATGTCTTCAGGGCATGAGATTAGGGCATGAGTTTCAGGGCAGTAGTTTTAGGGCATGTAATTCTGGACGTGAGTTTCAGGATATGAGATTCATGGCATGAGTTTCAGTGCAGGAGTTTCAGGGCATAAGATTCAGAGCATGAGTTTCAGGGCATGAGTTTCAGGACAGGAGTTTCAAAGGCATCGAGATTCAGGGCATGAGTTTCAGGGCATGAGATTTAGGGCAGGAATTTCAGGGCATGTGATTCAGATAATGAGTTTCTGGGCAGATGATTCAGGGCAGAGTTTTAGAGCATGTGATTCAGGGCATGAGTTTCAAGGCAGGAGATTCAGGGCATTGAGATTCGGGCTTGACTTTCAAGTCAGGTGTTTTAGGGCTCGTATTTCAGTGCAGGAGTTTGAGGGCAGGAGATTCAGAGCATGAGATTCAGGGCATGAGTTTCAGGGTATGAGTTTCAGGGCATGGGTTTCAGGTCTGTGACTTCAGTGCTTGAGATTCAGGCAGCAGTTTCAGGGCAGGAGATTCACGGCTTGAGTTTCAGGGCATGAGTTTCAGGGCAGGAGTTTTAGGGCATGTAATTCAGGGCGTGAGTTTCAGGATATGAGATTCATGGCATGAGTTTCAGTGCAGGAGTTTCAGGGCATAAGATTCACGGCATGAGTTTCAGGGCCTGAGATTCAGGACAGGAGTTTCAAGGTATGAGATTCAGGGCATGAGTTTCAGTGCATGAGTTTCAGTTCATGAGTTTGAGGGCAGGAGATTCAAGGCATGAGATTCAGGGCATGAGTTTCAGGGCATGAGATTCGGGCAGGAATTTCAGGGCATGTGATTCAGATAATGAGTTTCTGGGCAGATGATTCAGGGCAGGAGTTTTAGAGCATGTGATTCTGGGCATGAGTTTCAGGGCAGGAGTTTGAGGGTATGAGATTTAGGGCATGAGTTTCAGTGCATGAGATTCAGGGCTTGAGTTTCAGGGCATAAGGTTCTGGGCATGAGTGTCAGTGCATGAGATTCAGGGCATCAGTTTCAGGGCAGAAGTTTCAGGGCATGAGATTCCGGGCAGGAATTTCAGGGCATGTGATTCAGATAATGAGTTTCTGGGCAGATGATTCAGGGCAGGAGTTTTAGAGCATGTGATTCTGGGCATGAGTTTCAGGGCAGGAGTTTAAGGGTATGAGATTTAGGGCATGAGTTTCAGTGCATGAGATTCAGGGCTTGAGTTTCAGGGCATAAGGTTCTGGGCATGAGTGTCAGTGCATGAGATTCAGGGCATCAGTTTCAGGGCAGAAGTTTCAGGGCATGAGATTCAGGACAGGTGTTTCAAGGCATGAGATTCAGGGCATGAGTTTCAGTGCATGAGTTTCAGTGCATGAGTTTGAGGGCAGCAGTTTCAAGGCATGAGATTCAGGGCATGAGTTTCAGGGCATGAGATTCAGGGCAGGATTTTCAGGGCATGTGATTCAGATAATGTGTTTCTGGGCAAATGATTCAGGGCAAGAGTTTTAGAGCACGTGATTCAGGGCAGGAGTTTCAGTGCATGAGTTTCAGGGCAGGAGTTTCACGGCATGAGATTCAGGGCATGAGTTTCAGGGCATGACATTCAGGGCATGTGTTTTAGGGCAGGTGTTTCAGTGCAAGACTTTGAGGGCATGGGATTAAGGGCATGAGTTTCAAGGCAGGAGATTCAGGGCAGGAGATTCAGGGCATGAGATTCGGGGCTTGACTATCAAGGCAGGTGTTTTAGGGCACGTATTTCAGTGCAGGAGTTTGAGGGCAGGAGATTCAGAGCATGAGTTTCAGTGCATGAGTTTGAGGGCATGGGTTTCAGGTCTGTGGTTTCATTGCTTGAGATTCAGGGCAGCAGTTTCAGGGCAGGAGATTCAGGGCAGGAGATTCAGGGCAGGTGTTTCAGTGCAAGAGTTTCAGTGCAAGAGTTTCAGGGCATGTCTTTCAGTGCATGAGTTTCAGGGCAGGACTTTCAGAGCTTGAGATTCAGGGCATGAGTTTCAAGGCAGGAGATTCACGGCTTGAGTTTAAGGTCATGAGATTTAGCGCATGAGATTCAGTGCATGAGTTTCAGGGCAGAAGTTTCAGGGCATGAGATTCAGTGCATGAGATTCAGGGCATGAGTTTCAGGGCAGGAGATTCACGGCTTGAAGTTTAAGGTCATGAGATTTCGCGCATGAGTTTCAGTGCATGAGTTTCAGGGCAGATGTTTCAGGGCATGAGATTCAGGGCATGAGTTTCAGGGCAGTAGTTTTAGGGCATGTAATTCTGGACGTGAGTTTCAGGATATGAGATTCATGGCATGAGTTTCAGTGCAGGAGTTTCAGGGCATAAGATTCAGAGCATGAGTTTCAGGGCATGAGTTTCAGGACAGGAGTTTCAAGGCATGAGATTCAGGGCATGAGTTTCAGGGCATGAGATTTAGGGCAGGAATTTCAGGGCATGTGATTCAGATAATGAGTTTCTGGGCAGATGATTCAGGGCAGGAGTTTTAGAGCATGTGATTCAGGGCATGAGTTTCAAGGCAGGAGATTCAGGGCATGAGATTCGGGGCTTGACTTTCAAGTCAGGTGTTTTAGGGCTCGTATTTCAGTGCAGGAGTTTGAGGGCAGGAGATTCAGAGCATGAGATTCAGGGCATGAGTTTCAGGGTATGAGTTTCAGGGCATGGGTTTCAGGTCTGTGACTTCAGTGCTTGAGATTCAGGGCAGCAGTTTCAGGGCAGGAGATTCACGGCTTGAGTTTCAGTGAAGGATTTTCAGGGCATGTAATTCAAGGCGTGAGATTCAGGGTATGAGATTCATGGCATGAGTTTCAGTGCAGGAGTTTCAGGGCATGAGATTCAAGACAGGAGTTTCAAGGCATGAGATTTAGGGCATGAGTTTCAGTGCATGAGATTCAGGGCTTGAGATTCAGGGCATGAGTTTCAGTGCATGAGTTTCAGTTCATGAGATTCAGGGCATCAGTTTCAGGGCAGGAGTTTCAGTTCATGAGTTTCACGGCATGAGAATCAGGGCATGAGATTCAGGGCATGAGTTTTAGGGTAGGTGTTTCAGTGCAGGAGTTTCAGGGCATGAGATTCATGGCATGAGTTTCAGGGCAGGTATTTCAGGGCATGACTTTCAGGGCATGAGTTTCAGGGCAGGAGATTCGCGGCTTGAGTTTAAGATCATGAGATTTAACGCATGAGATTCAGTGCATGAGTTTCAGGGCAGGATTTTCAGGGCATGTGATTCAGATAATGTGTTTCTGGGCAAATGATTCAGGGCAAGAGTTTTAGAGCACGTGATTCAGGGCAGGAGTTTCAGTGCATGAGTTTCAGGGCAGGAGTTTCACGGCATGAGATTCAGGGCATGAGTTTCAGGGCATGACATTCAGGGCATGTGTTTTAGGGCAGGTGTTTCAGTGCAAGACTTTGAGGGCATGGGATTAAGGGCATGAGTTTCAAGGCAGGAGATTCAGGGCAGGAGATTCAGGGCATGAGATTCGGGGCTTGACTATCAAGGCAGGTGTTTTAGGGCACGTATTTCAGTGCAGGAGTTTGAGGGCAGGAGATTCAGAGCATTGGTTTCAGTGCATGAGTTTGAGGGCATGGGTTTCAGGTCTGTGGTTTCATTGCTTGAGATTCAGGGCAGCAGTTTCAGGGCAGGAGATTCAGGGCAGGAGATTCAGGGCAGGTGTTTCAGTGCAAGAGTTTCAGTGCAAGAGTTTCAGGGCATGTCTTTCAGTGCATGAGTTTCAGGGCAGGACTTTCAGAGCTTGAGATTCAGGGCATGAGTTTCAAGGCAGGAGATTCACGGCTTGAGTTTAAGGTCATGAGATTTAGCGCATGAGATTCAGTGCATGAGTTTCAGGGCAGAAGTTTCAGGGCATGAGATTCAGTGCATGAGATTCAGGGCATGAGTTTCAGGGCAGGAGATTCACGGCTTGAAGTTTAAGGTCATGAGATTTCGCGCATGAGTTTCAGTGCATGAGTTTCAGGGCAGATGTTTCAGGGCATGAGATTCAGGGCATGAGTTTCAGGGCAGTAGTTTTAGGGCATGTAATTCTGGACGTGAGTTTCAGGATATGAGATTCATGGCATGAGTTTCAGTGCAGGAGTTTCAGGGCATAAGATTCAGAGCATGAGTTTCAGGGCATGAGTTTCAGGACAGGAGTTTCAAGGCATGAGATTCAGGGCATGAGTTTCAGGGCATGAGATTTAGGGCAGGAATTTCAGGGCATGTGATTCAGATAATGAGTTTCTGGGCAGATGATCAGGGCAGGAGGTTAGAGCATGTGATTCAGGGCATGAGTTTCAAGGCAGGAGATTCAGGGCATGAGATTCGGGGCTTGACTTTCAAGTCAGGTGTTTTAGGGCTCGTATTCAGTGCAGGAGTTTGAGGGCAGGAGATTCAGAGCATGAGATTCAGGGCATGAGTTTCAGGGTATGAGTTTCAGGGCATGGGTTTCAGGTCTGTGACTTCAGTGCTTGAGATTCAGGGCAGCAGTTTCAGGGCAGGAGATTCACGGCTTGAGTTTCAGGGCATGAGTTTCAGTGAAGGATTTTCAGGGCATGTAATTCAAGGCGTGAGATCAGGGTATGAGATTCATGGCATGAGTTTCAGTGCAGGAGTTTCAGGGCATGAGATTCAAGACAGGAGTTTCAAGGCATGAGATTTAGGGCATGAGTTTCAGTGCATGAGATTCAGGGCTTGAGATTCAGGGCATGCGGTTCAGGGCATGAGTTTCAGTTCATGAGATTCAGGGCATCAGTTTCAGGGCAGTAGTTTCAGTTCATGAGTTTCACGGCATGAGAATCAGGGCATGAGATTCAGGGCATGAGTTTTAGGGTAGGTGTTTTCAGTGGCAGGAGTTTCAGGGCATGAGATTCATGGCATGAGTTTCAGGGCAGGTATTTCAGGGCATGACTTTCAGGGCATGAGTTTCAGGGCAGGAGATTCGCGGCTTGAGTTTAAGATCATGAGATTTAACGCATGAGATTCAGTGCATGAGTTTCAGGGCAGAAGTTTCAGGGCATGAGATTCAGGGCATGAGTTTCAGGGCAGGAGAATAAGGGCTTAAGTTTCAGGAATGAGATTCAGGGCAGGAGAATCAGGGCAGGAATTTCAGGGCATGTGATTCAGATAATGAGATTCTGGCAGATGATTCAGGGCAGGAGTTTAGGGCATGTGATTCAGGGCATTAGTTTCAGTGCATGAGTTTCAGGGCAGGAGTTTCAGGGTATGAGATTTAGGGCATGAGTTTCAGTGCATGAGATTCAGGGCTTGAGTTTCAGGGCATGAGGATCAGGGCATGAGTTTCAGTGCATGAGATTCAGGGCATCAGTTTCAGGGCAGGAGTTTCAGTGCATGAGTTTCACGCAATGAGAATCAGGGCATGAGTTTTTAGGGTAGGTGTTTCAGTGCAAGAGTTTCAGGCATGAGATCAGGGCATGAGTTTCAGGGCAGGAATTTCAGGGCATGACATTCAGGGCATGTGTTTTAGGGCAGGTGTTTCAGTGCAAGAGTTTGAGGGCATGAGATTCAGGGCATGAGTTTCAGGGCAGGAGATTCAGGGCATGAGATTCGGGGCTTTGAGTTTCAAGGCAGGTGTTTTAGGGCACGTATTTCAGTGCAGGCGTTTGAGGGCAGGAGATTCAGAGCATGAGTTTCAGTGCATGAGTTTGAGGGCAGGACATTCACGGCATGAGGATTCAGGGCATGAGTTTCAGGGTATGAGTTTCAGGGCATGGGTTTCAGGTCTGTGGTTTCAGGGCTTGAGATTCAGGGCAGCAGTTACAGGGCAGGAGATTCAGGGCAGGTGTTTCAGTGCAAGAGTTTCAGGGATGCTCTTTCAGTGCATGAGTTTCAGGGGCAGGAGTTTCAGAGCTTGAGATTCAGGGCATGATTTTCAGGGCATGAGTTTCACTGAAGGATTTTCAGGGCATGTAATTCAGGGCATGAGTTTCAGGATATGAGATTCATGGCAAGATATTCAGGGCAGCAGTTTCAGGACATGATGTTCAGGACATGAGTTTCAGTGCAGTAGTTTCAGGGCATGAGATTCAGGCCATGGGTTTCAAGGCAGGAGATTCAGGTCAGGAGATTCAGGGCATGAGATTCGGGGCTTGAGTTTCAAGGCAGGTGATTTAGGGCACGTATTTCAGTGCAGGAGTTTGAAGGCATGAGATTCAGAGCATGAGTTTCAGTGCATGAGTTTGAGGGCAGGAGTTCTCAAGGCATGAGATTCAGAGCAGGAATTTCAGGGCATGAGATTCAGTGCATGAGTTTCAGGGCAGAAGTTTCAGGGCATGAGATTCAGGGCATGAGTTTCAGGGAAGGAGAATAAGGGCTTAAGTTTCAGGGCATCAGATTCAGGGCATGAGTTTCAGGGCATGAGTTTCAAGGCAGCAGTTTCAGGGCATGTAATTCAGGGCGTGAGTTTCAATGCATGAGTTTCAGTGCATGAGTTTGAGGGCAGGAGTTTCAAGGCATGAGATTCAGGGCATGAGTTTCAGGTCAGGAGAATCAGGGCTTGAGTTTCAGGGCATGGGATTCAGGGCATGAGTTTCAGGGCATGAGATTCCGGACAGGAGTTTCATGGCATGAGATGCAGGGCATGAGTTTCAGTGCATGAGTTTCAGTGCATGAGTTTGAGGGCAGGAGTTTCAGGGCATGAGATTCCGGGCAGGAATTCAGGGCATTTGATTCAGATAATGAGTTTCTGGGCGGATGATTCAGGGCAGGAGTTTTAGGGCATGTGATTCAGTGCATGAGTTTCAGTGCATGAGTTTCAAAGCAGGAGTTCAGGGTATGAGATTTAGGGCATGAGTTTCAGTGCATGAGATTCAGGGCTTGAGTTTCAGGGCATGAGGTTCAGGGCATGAGTTTCAGTGCATGAGATTCAGGGCATCAGTTTCAGAGCAGGAGTTACAGTGAATGAGTTTCTCGGCATGAAATTCAGGGCATGAGATTCAGGGCATGAGTTTTAGGGTAGGTGTTTCAGTGCAAGAGTTTCAGGCATGAGATTCAGGGCATGAGTTTCAGGGCAGGAATTTCAGGGCATGACATTCAGGGCATGAGTTTCAGGCAGGAGATTCACGGCTTGAGTTAAGGTCATGAGATTTAGCGCATGAGATTCAGTGCATGAGTTTTAGGGCAGAAGTTTCAGGCATGAAATTCAGGGCATGAGTTTCAGGGCAGAAGAATAAGGGCTTGAGTTTCAGGGCATGATATTCAGGGCATGAGGTTCAGTGCTGGAGTTTCAAGACATGTAATTCAGGGCGTGAGTTTCAGTGCATGAGTTTCAGGGCAGGAGAATCAGGGCTTGAGTTTCAGGGCATGGGATTCAGTGCATGAGATTCAGGACAGGAGTTTCAATGCATGAGATTCAGGACAGGAGTTTCAAGGCATGAGATTCAGAGCATGAGTTTCTGTGCATGAGTTTCAGTGCATGAGTTTGAGGGCATGAGTTTCAGGGCATGAGATTCAGGGCAGGAATTTCAGGGCATATGATTCAGATAATGAGTTTCTGGGCAGATGATTCAGGGCAGGAGTTTTAGGGCATGTGATTCAGGGCATGAGTTTCAGTGCATGAGTTTCACGGCAGGAGTTTCAGGGTATGAGATTTAGGGCATGAATTTCATGGCAGGAATTTCAGAGCATGACATTCAGGGCATGTGTTTTAGGGTAGGTGTTTCAGTGCCAGTGTTCTGAGGGCATGAGATTCAGAGCATGAGTTTCAAGGCATGTAGACGATTCAGGGCAGGAGATTCAGGGCGTGAGATTCGGGGCTTGAGTTTCAAGGCAGGTGTTTTAGGGCACGTATTTCAGTGCAGGAGTTTGAGGGCATGAGATTCAGAGCATGAGTTTTCAGTGCATGAGTTTGAGGGCAGGAGTTTCACGGCATGAGATTCAGGGCATGAGTTTCAGGGCATGAGTTTCAGGGCAGGAATTTCAGGGCTGTGATTCAGATAATGAGTTTCTGGGCAGATGATTCAGGGCAGGAGTTTTAGGGCATGTGATTCAGGGCATGAGTTTCAGTGCATGTGTTTCAGGACAGGAGTTTCAGGGTATGAGTTTCAGCGCAGGAGTTTCAGGGCATGAGATTCAGGGCCTGTGTTTCAGGGCATGAGATTCAGGGCATCAGTTTCAGGACAGGAGTTTGAGGGCAGGAGTTTCACGGCATGAGATTCAGGGCATGAGTTTCAGGGCATGAGATTCAGGGCAGGAATTTCAGTGCATGTGATTCAGATAATGAGTTTCTGGGCAGATGATTCAGGGCAGGTGTTTTAGGGCATGTGATTCAGGGCATGAGATTCAGTGCATGAGTTTCAGGCAGGAGTTTCAGGGTATGAGATTTAGGGCATGAGTTTCAGTGCATGAGATTCAGGGCATCAGTTTCAGGACAGGAGTTTCCGTGCATGTGTTTCACGGCATGAGATTCAGGGCATGAGATTCAGGGCATGAGTTTCAGGGCAGGAATTTCAGGGCATGACATTCAGGGCATGTGTTTTAGGGCAGGTGTTTCAGTGCAAGAGTTTGAGGGCATGAGATTCAGGGCATGAGTTTCAAGGCAGGAGATTCAGGGCAGGAGATTTAGGGCATGAGATTCGGGGCATGAGTTTTCAGGGCAGGATTTTCAGGCATGACATTTAGGGCATGTGTTTTAGGGCAGGTGTTTCAGTGCAAGAGTTTGAGGGCATGAGATTCAGGGCATGAGTTTCAAGGCAGGAGATTCAGGTCAGGATTTTCAGGGCATGAGATTCAGGGCATGAGTTTCAGGCAGGAGATTCACGGCTTCAGTTTAAGGTCATGAGATTTAGCGCATGAGATTCAGTGCATGAGTTTCAGGGCAGAAGTTTCAGGGCATGAGATTCAGGCATGAGTTTCAGGGCAGGAGTTTCAAGGCATGTAATTCAGGGCGTGAGATTCAGGATATGAGATTCATAGCATGAGTTTCAGTGCAGGAGTTTCAGGGCATGAGATTCAGGGCATGAGTTTCAGGGCATGAGATTCAGGACAGGAGTTTCAAGGCATGAGATTTAGGCATGAGTTTCAGTGCATGAGATTCAGGGCTTGAGATTCAGGGCATGAGGTCAGGGCAGAGTTTCAGTGGCTGAGATTCAGGGCTTCAGTCTTCAGGGCAAGATTTTCAGTGCATGAGTATTCACGGCATGAGATTCAGGGCATGAGATTCAGGTCATGAGTTTCAGGGACGAATTACTAGGGCATGAGATTCAGGGCATGAGATTCAGGGCATGAGTTTCGGGGCTGAGATACAGGGCAGGAATTTCAGGGCATGTGTTTTAGGGCAGGTGTTCAGTGCAAGAGTTTGAGGGCATGAGATTCAGGGCATGAGTTCAAGGGCAGGAGATTCAGGGCATGAGATTCGGGCTTGATTTTCAAGGCAGGTGTTTTAGGGCACGTATTTCAGTGCAGGAGTTTGAGGGCAGGAGATTCAGAGCATGAGTTTCAGTGCATGAGTTTGAGGGCAGGAGTTTCTCGGTCATGAGATTCAGGGCATGAGTTTCAGGGTATGAGTTTCAGGGCATGGGTTTCAGGTCTGTGGTTTCAGGCTTGAAATTCAGTGCCTGCAGTTTCAGGCAGGAGATTCAGGGCAGGAAATTCAGGGCAGTAGATTCAGGGCATGTCTTTCAGTGCATGAGTTTCAGGCAGGAGTTTCAGAGCTTGATATTCAGGGCATGAGCTTCAAGGCAGGAGATTCACGCTTGAGTTTAAGGTCATGAGATTTAGCGCATGAGATTCAGTGCATGAGTTTCAGGGCAGAAGTTTCAGGGCATGAGTTTCAGGGCATGAGTTTCAGTGAAGGATTTTTCAGGGCATGTAATTCAGGGCAATGAGTTTCAGGATATGAGATTCATGGCATGATTTTCAGGGCAGCAGTTTCAGGGCATGATGTTCAGGATATGAGTTTCAGTGCAGTAGTTTCAGTGCATGAGATTCAGGCATGAGTTCTCAGGGCAGGAGATTCACGGCTTGAGTTTAAGGTCATTACATTTAGCGCATGAATTCAGTGCATGAGTTTCAGTGTAGAAGTTTCAGGCATGAGATTCAGGGCATGCGTTTCAGGGCAGAGTGTCAAGGCATGTAACTTCAGGGCGTGAGATTCAGGATATGAGATTCATGGCATGAGTTCAGTGCAGGAGTTACAGGGCATGAGATTCAGGCATGAGTTTCAGGGCATGAGATTCAGGACTAGAAGGTTCAAGGCATGAGATTGTAGGGCATGAGTTTCAGTGCATGAGATTCAGGGCTTCGAGATTCGGGCATGAGGTTCAGGGCATGAGTTTCGGGGCTTGATTTTCAAGGCAGGTGTTTTAGGGCACGTATTTCAGTCCAGGAGTTTGAGGGCAGGAGATTCAGAGCATGAGTTTTAGTGCATGAGTTTGAGGGCTGGAGTTTCACGGCATGAGATTCAGGGCATGAGTTTCAGGGTATGAGTTTCAGGGCATGGGTTTCAGGTCTGTGGTTTCAGGGCTTGAAATTCAGGGCAGCAGTTTCAGCGCAGGAGATTCAGGGCAGGTGTTTCACTGCAAGAGTTTCAGTGCAGGAGTTTCAGGGCAGGAGTTCCAGAGCTTGAGATTCAGGGCATGAGTTTCAAGGCAAGAGATTCACGGCGTGAGTTTCAGGTCATGAGATTTAGCGCATGGGATTCAGTGCATGAGTTTCAGGGCAGAATTTTCAGGGCATGTGTTTCAGGGCATGAGTTTCAGTGAAGTATTTTCGTGGCATGTAATTCTGGGCATGAGTTTCAGGATATGAGATTAATGGCATGATATTCAGGGCAGCAGTTTCAGGGCATGATGTTCAGGAAATGAGTTTCAGTGCAGTAGTTTCAGTGCATGAGATTCAGGGCATGAGTTTCAGGGCAGGAGATTAACGGCTTGAGTTTAAGGTCATGACATTTAGCGCATGAGATTCAGTGCATGAGTTTCAGGGTAGAAGTTTCAGGGCATGAGATTCACGGCATGAGTTTCAGGGAAGGAGTTTCAAGGCATGTAATTCAGGGCGTGAGATTCAGGATAAGAGATTCATGGCATGAGATTCAGGATAAGAGATTCATGGCATGAGTTTCAGGGCATGAGATTCAGGACAGGAGTTTAAGGCATGAGATTTAGGGCATGAGTTTCAGTGCATGAGATTCAGGGCTTGAGATTCAGGGCATGAGGTTCAGGGCATGAGTTTCAGTGCATGAGATTCAGTGCATCAGTTTCAGGGCAGGAGTTTCAGTGCATGAGTTTCATGGCATGAGATTCAGGGCATGAGATTCAGGGCATGAATTTTAGGGTAGGTGTTTCAGTGCAAGAAGTTCAGGGCATGAGATTCAGGGCATGAGTTTCAGTGCAGGAATTTCTGGGCATGACTTTCAGGGCATGAGTTTCAGCGCAGGAGATTCACGGCTTGAGTTTAAGATCATGAGATTTAGCGCATGAGATTCAGTGCATGAGTTTCAGGGCAGAAGTTTCAGGGCATGAGATTCAGGGCATGAGCTTCAGGGCAGGAGAATAAGGGCTTAAGTTTCAGGGCATCAGATTCAGGGCATGAGTTTCAGGGCATGAGTTTCAGGGCAGCAGTTTCAGGGCATGTAATTCAGGGCGTGAGTTTCAGTGCATGAGTTTGAGGGCAGGAGTTTCAAGGCATGAGATTCAGGGCATGAGTTTCAGGGCAGGAGAATCAGGGCTTGAGTTTCAGGGCATGGGATTCAGGGCATGAGTTTCAGGGCATGAGATTCAGGACAGGAATTTCAAGGCATGAGATTCAGGGCATGAGTTTCAGTGCATGAGTTTCCCTGCATGAGTTTGAGGGCAAGAGTTTCAAGGCATGAGATTCAGGGCATGAGATTCGGGGCATGAGATTCAGGGCAGGAATTTCAGGGGATGACATTCAGGGCATGTGTTTTAGGGCAGGTGATTCAGTGCAAGAGTTTGAGGGCATGAGATTCAGGGCATGCGTTTCAGTACATGAGTTTGAGGGCAGGAGTTTCACGGCATGAGATTCAGGGCATGAGTTTCAGGGTATGAGTTTCAGGGCATGGGTTTCAGGTCTGTGGTTTCAGGGCTTGAAATTCAGGGCTGCAGTTTCAGGGCAGGAGATTCAGGACAGGAAATTCAGGGCAGGAGATTCAGGGCAGGTGTTTCAGTGCAAGAGTTTCAGAGCAGGAGTTTCAGGGCATGTCTTTCAGTGCATGAGTTTCAGGGCAGGAGTTTCAGAGCTTGAGATTCAGGGCATGAGTTTCAAGGCAGGAGATTCACGGCTTGAGTTTAAGGTCATGAGATTTAGCTCATGAGATTCAGTGCATGAGTTTCAGTGCAGAAGTTTCAGGGCATGAGTTTCAGGGCATGAGTGTCAGTGAAGGATTTTCAGGGCGTGTAATTCAGGGCATGAGTTTCAGGATATGAGATTCATGGCATGATATTCAGGGCAGCAGTTTCAGGGCATGATGTTCAGGACATGAGTTTCAGTGCAGTAGTTTCAGTGCATGAGATTCAGGGCATGAGTTTCAGGGCAGGAGATTCACGGCTTGAGTTTAAGGTCATGACATTTAGCGCATGAGATTCAGTGCATGAGGTTCAGGGTAGAAGTTTCAGGGCATGAGATTCAGGGCATGAGTTTCAGGGCAGGAGTTTCAAGGCATGTGATTCAGGGAGTGAGATTCAGGATATGAGATTCATGGCATGAGTTTCAGTGCAGGAGTTACAGGGCATGAGATTCAGGGCATGAGTTTCAGGGCATGAGATTCAGGACAGGAGTTTCAAGGCATGAGATTTAGGGCATGAGTTTCAGTGCATGAGATTCAGGTCTTAAGATTCAGGGCATGAGGTTCAGGGCATGAGTTTCAGTGCATGAGATTCAGTGCATGAGTTTGAGGGTAGGAGTTTCAAGGCATGAGATTCAGGGCATGAGTTTCAGGGCAGGAGATTCAGGGCTTGAGTTTCAGGGCATGAGATTCAGGACAGGAGTTTCAAGGCATGAGATCAGGGCATGAGTTTCAGTGCTTGAGTTTCAGTGCATGAGTTTAAGGGCAGGAGTTTCAAGGCATGACATTCAGGGCATGAGTTTCAGGGCATGAGATTCAGGGCAAGAATTTCAGGGCATGTGATTCAGATAATGAGTTTCTGGGCAGATGATTCAGGGCAGGATTTTAGGGCATGTGATTCAGGGCATGAGTTTCAGTGCAAGAGTTTCAGGGCAGGAGTTTCAGGGTATGAGATTTAGGGCGTGAGTTTCAGTGCATGAGATTCAGGGCTTGAGTTTCTGGGCATGAGGTTCAGGGCATGAGTGTCAGTGCATGAGATTCAGGGCATCAGTTTCAGGGCAGGAGTTTCAGTGCAAGAGTTTCAGGGCATGAGATTCAGGGCATGAGTTTCAGGGCAGGAATTTCAGGGCATGATATTCAGGGCATTTGTTTTAGAGCAGGTGTTTCAGTGCAAGAGTTTGAGGGCATGCGTTTCAAGGCAGGAGATTCAGGGCAGGAGATTCAGGGCATGAGATTCGGGGCTTGATTTTCAAGGCAGGTGTTTTAGGGCACGTATTTCAGTCCAGGAGTTTGAGGGCAGGAGATTCAGAGCATGAGTTTCAGTGCATGAGTTTGAGGGCAGGAGTTTCACGGCATGAGATTCAGGGCATGAGTTTCAGGGTATGAGTTTCAGGGCATGGGTTTCAGGTCTGTGGTTTCAGGGCTTGAAATTCAGGGCTGCAGTTTCAGGGCAGGAGATTCAGGGCAGGAAATTCAGGGCAGGAGATTCAGGGCAGGTGTTTCAGTGCAAGAGTTTCAGTGCAGGAGTTTCAGGGCATGTCTTTCAGTGCATGAGTTTCAGGGCAGGAGTTTCAGAGCTTGAGATTCAGGGCATGAGTTTCAAGGCAGGAGATTCACGGCTTGAGTTTAAGGTCATGAGATTTAGCGCATGAGATTCAGTGCATGAGTTTCAGGGCAGCAGTTTCAGGGCATGAGCTTTAGGGCATGAGTTTCAGTGCATGAGATTCAGTGCATCAGTTTCAGGGCAGGAGTTTCAGTGCATGAGATTCAGTGCATCAGATTCAGGGCAGGAGTTTCAGTGCATGAGTTTCACGGCATGAGATTCAGGGCATGAGTTTTAGGGTAGGTGTTTCAGTGCAAGAAGTTCAGGGCATGAGATTCAGGGCATGAGTTTCAGGGCAGGAATTTCAGGGCATGACTTTCTGGGCATGAGTTTCAGCGCAGGAGATTCACGGCTTGAGTTTAAGATCATGAGATTCAGCGCATGAGATTCAGTGCATGAGTTTTAGGGCAGAAGTTTCAGGGCTTGAGATTCAGGGCATGAGTTTCAGGGCAGGAGAATAAGGGCTTAAGTTTCAGGGCATGAGATTCAGGGTATGTGTTTCAGGGCATGAGTTTCAGGGCAGCAGTTTCAGGGCATGTAATTCAGGGCGTGAGTTTCAGTGCATGAGTTTCAGTGCATGAGTTTGAGGGTAGGAGTTTCAAGGCATGAGATTCAGGGAATGAGATTCAGGGCATGAGTTTCAGGGCAGGAGAATCTGGGCTTGAGTTTCAGGACATGGGATTCAGGGCATGAGTTTCAGGGCATGAGATCCAGGACAGGAGATTCAAGGCATGAGATTCAGGGCATGAGTTTCAGTGCTTGAGTTTCAGTGCATGAGTTTGAGGGCAGGAGGTTCAAGGCATGACATTCAGGGCATGAGTTTCAGGGCATGAGATTCAGGGCAAGAATTTCAGGGCATGTGATTCAGATAATGAGTTTCTGGGCAGATGATTCAGGGCAGGAGTTTTAGGGCATGTGATTCAGGGCATGAGTTTCAGTGCAAGAGTTTCAGGGCAGGAGTTTCAGGGTATGTGGTTCAGGGCATGAGTGTCAGTGCATGAGATTCAGGGCATCAATTTCAGGGCAGGTGTTTCAGTGCATGAGTTTCACGGCATGAGATTCAGGGCATGAGTTTTAGGGTAGGTGTTTCAGTGCAAGAGTTTCAGGGCATGAGATTCAGGGCATGAGTTTCAGGGCAGGAATTTCAGGGCATGATATTCAGGGCATGTGTTTTAGGGCAGGTGTTTCAGTGCAAGAGTTTGAGGGCATGAGATTCAGGGCATGAGTTTCAAGGCAGGAGATTCACGGCAGGAGATTCAGGGCATGAAATTCGGGGCTTGAGTTTCAAGGCAGGTATTTTAGTGAACGTATTTCAGTGCAGGAGTTTCAGGGCAGGAGATTCAGAGCATGAGTTTCAGTGCATGAGTTTGAGGGCAGGAGTTTCACGGCATGAGATTCAGGGCATGGGTTTAGGGGCATAAGTTTCAGGGCAGGAGTTTCAGGTCTGTGGTTTCAGGGCAGGAGATTCAGGGCAGATGTTTCAGTGCAACAGTTTCAGGGCATGTCTTTCAGTGCATGAGTTTCAGGGCATGAGTTTCAGGATATGAGATTCATGGCATGATATTCAGGGCAGCAGTTTCAGGGCATGCTGTTCAGGACATGAGTTTCAGTGCAGTAGTTTCAGTGCATGAGATTCAGGGCATGAGTTTCAGGGCAGAAGTTTCAGGGCATGAGATTCAGGGCACGTATTTCAGGGCATGAGCTTCAGGGCAGAAGTTTCAGGGCATGAGATTCAGGGCACGTATTTCAGGGCATGAGTTTCAGGGCAGGAGTTTCAGGGCATGTAATTCGGGGCGTGAGTTTCAGGATATAAGATTCAGGACAGGAGTTTCAAGGAATGAGATTCAGCGCATGAGTTTCAGTGCATGAGATTCAGGGTAGGAGTTTCAGCGTATGAGATTTAGGGCATGAGTTTCAGTGCATGAGATTCAGGGCTTGAGTTTCAGTGCATGAGTTTGAGGGCAGGAGTTTCAAGGCATGAGATTTAGGGCATGAGTTTCAGTGCATGAGATTCAGGTCTTAAGATTCAGGGCATGAGGTTCAGGGTAGGAGTTTCAGCGCATGAGATTTAGGGCATGAGTTTCAGTGCATGAGATTCAGGGCTTGAGTTTCAGTGCATGAGTTTGAGGCCATGAGTTTCAGTGCATGAGATTCAGGTCTTAAGATTCAGGGCATGAGGTTCAGGGCATGAGTTTCAGTGCATGAGATTCAGTGCATGAGTTTGAGGGTAGGAGTTTCAAGGCATGAGATTCAGGGCATGAGTTTCAGGGCAGGAGATTCAGGGCTTGAGTTTCAGGGCATGAGATTCAGGACAGGAGTTTCAAGGCATGTGATCAGGGCATGAGTTTCAGTGCTTGAGTTTCAGTGCATGAGTTTGAGGGCAGGAGTTTCAAGGCATGACATTCAGGGCATGAGTTTCAGGGCATGAGATTCAGGGCAAGAATTTCAGGGCATGTGATTCAGATAATGAGTTTCTGGGCAGATGATTCAGGGCAGGAGTTTTAGGGCATGTGATTCAGGGCATGAGTTTCAGTGCATGAGTTTCATGACAGGAGTTTCAGGGTATGAGATTTAGGGCGTGAGTTTCAGTGCATGAGATTCAGGGCTTGAGTTTCTGGGCATGAGGTTCAGGGCATGAGTGTCAGTGCATGAGATTCAGGGCATCAGTTTCAGGGCAGGAGTTTCAGTGCATGAGTTTCACGGCATGAGATTCAGGGCATGAGATTCAGGGCATGAGTTTTAGGGTAGGTGTTTCAGTGCAAGAGTTTCAGGGCATGAGATTCAGGGCATGAGTTTCAGGGCAGGAATTTCAGGGCATGATATTCAGGGCATGTGTTTTAGAGCAGGTGTTTCAGTGCAAGAGTTTGAGAGCATGCGTTTCAAGGCAGGAGATTCAGGGCAGGAGATTCAGGGCATGAGATTCGGGGCTTGATTTTCAAGGCAGGTGTTTTAGGGCACGTATTTCAGTCCAGGAGTTTGAGGGCAGGAGATTCAGAGCATGAGTTTCAGTGCATGAGTTTGAGGGCAGGAGTTTCTAGGCATGAGATTCAGGGCATGAGTTTCAGAGTATGAGTTTCAGGGCATGGGTTTCAGGTCTGTGGTTTCAGGGCTTGAAATTCAGGGCTGCAGTTTCAGGGCAGGAGATTCAGGGCAGGAAATTCAGGGCAGGAGATTCAGGGCAGGTGTTTCAGTGCAAGCGTTTCAGGGCAGGAGTTTCAGAGCTTGAGATTCAGGGCATGAGTTTCAAGGCAGGAGATTCACGGCTTGAGTTTAAGGTCATGAGATTTAGCGCATGAGATTCAGTGCATGAGTTTCAGGGCAGAAGTTTCAGGGCATGAGCTTTAGGGCATGAGTTTCAGTGAAGGATTTTCAGGGCATGTAATTCAGGGCATGAGTTTCAGGATATGAGATTCATGGCATGATATTCAGGGCAGCAGTTTCAGGGCATGATGTTCAGGACATGAGTTTCAGTGCAGTAGTTTCAGTGCATGAGATTCAGGGCATGAGTTTCAGGGCAGGAGATTCACGGCTTGAGTTTAAGGTCATGACATTTAGCGCATGAGATTCAGTGCATGAGTTTCAGGGTAGAAGTTTCAGGGCATGAGATTCAGGGCATGAGTTTCAGGGCAGGAGTTTCAAAGCATGTAATTCAGGGCGTGAGATTCAGGATATGAGATTCATGGCATGAGTTTCAGTGCAGGTGTTACAGAGATGAGATTCAGCGCATGAGTTTCAGGGCATGAGATTCAGGACAGGAGTTTCAAGGCATGAGATTTAGGGCATGAGTTTCAGTGCATGAGATTCAGGTCTTGAGATTCAGGGCATGAGGTTCAGGGCATGAGTTTCAGTGCATGAGATTCAGTGCATCAGTTTCAGGGCAGGAGTTTCAGTGTATGAGTTTCACGGCATGAGATTCAGGGCATGAGTTTTAGGGTAGGTGTTTCAGTGCAAGAAGTTCAGGGCATGAGATTCAGGGCATGAGTTTCAGGGCAGGAATTTCAGGGCATGACTTTCTGGGCATGAGTTTCAGCGCAGGAGATTCACGGCTTGAGTTTAAGATCATGAGATTTTGCGCATGAGATTCAGTGCATGAGTTTTAGGGCAGAAGTTTCAGGGCTTGAGATTCAGGGCATGAGTTTCAGGGCAGGAGAATAAGGGCTTAAGTTTCAGGGCATGAGATTCAGGGTATGTGTTTCAGGGCATGAGTTTCAGGGCAGCAGTTTCAGGGCATGTAATTCAGGGCGTGAGTTTCAGTGCATGAGTTTCAGTGCATGAGTTTGAGGGTAGGAGTTTCAAGGCATGAGATTCAGGGCATGAGATTCAGGGCATGAGTTTCAGGGCAGGAGAATCTGGGCTTGAGTTTCAGGACATGGGATTCAGGACATGAGTTTCAGGGCATGAAATCCAGGACAGGAGATTCAAGGCATGAGATTCAGGGCATGAGTTTCAGTGCTTGAGTTTCAGTGCATGAGTTTGAGGGCAGGAGGTTCAAGGCATGACATTCAGGGCATGAGTTTCAGGGCATGAGATTCAGGGCAAGAATTTCAGGGCATGTGATTCAGATAATGAGTTTCTGGGCAGATGATTCAGGGCAGGAGTTTTAGGGCATGTGATTTAGGGCGTGAGTTTCAGTGCATGAGATTCAGGGCTTGAGTTTCTGGGCATGTGGTTCAGGGCATGAGTGTCAGTGCATGAGATTCAGGGCATCAATTTCAGGGCAGGTGTTTCAGTGCATGAGTTTCACGGCATGAGATTCAGGGCATGAGTTTTAGGGTAGGTGTTTCAGTGCAAGAGTTTCAGGGCATGAGATTCAGGGCATGAGTTTCAGGGCAGGAATTTCAGGGCATGATATTCAGGGCATGTGTTTTAGGGCAGGTGTTTCAGTGCAAGAGTTTGAGGGCATGAGATTCAGGGCATGAGTTTCAAGGCAGGAGATTCACGGCAGGAGATTCAGGGCATGAAATTCGGGGCTTGAGTTTCAAGGCAGGTGTTTTAGTGAACGTATTTCAGTGCAGGAGTTTCAGGGCAGGAGATTCAGAGCATGAGTTTCAGTGCATGAGTTTGAGGGCAGGAGTTTCACGGCATGAGATTCAGGGCATGGGTTTAGGGGCATAAGTTTCAGGGCAGGAGTTTCAGGTCTGTGGTTTCAGGGCAGGAGATTCAGGGCAGATGTTTCAGTGCAACAGTTTCAGGGCATGTCTTTCAGTGCATGAGTTTCAGGGCATGAGTTTCAGGATATGAGATTCATGGCATGATATTCAGGGCAGCAGTTTCAGGGCATGATGTTCAGGACATGAGTTTCAGTGCAGTAGTTTCAGTGCATGAGATTCAGGGCATGAGTTTCAGGGCAGAAGTTTCAGGGCATGAGATTCAGGGCACGTATTTCAGGGCATGAGTTTCAGGGCAGGAGTTTCAGGGCATGTAATTCAGGGCGTGAGTTTCAGGATATGAGATTAATGGCATGAGTTTCCGTGCAGGAGTTTCAGGGCATGAGATTCAGGGCATGAGCTTCAGGGCATTAGATTCAGGACAGGAGTTTCAAGGAATGAGATTCAGCGCATGAGTTTCAGTGCATGAGATTCAGGGCAGTAATTTCAGGGCATGTGATTCTGATAATGAGTTACTGGGCAGATGATTCAGGGCAGGAGTTTTAGGGCATGTGATTCAGGGCATGAGTTTCAGTGCATGAGTTTCAGGGTAGGAGTTTCAGCGTATAAGATTTAGGGCATGAGTTTCAGTGCATGAGATTCAGAGCTTGAGTTTCAGTGCATGAGTTTGAGGGCAGGAGTTTCACGGCGTGAGATTCAGGGCATGACATTCAGGGCATGAGTTTCAGGGCATGGGTTTCATGTCTGTGGTTTCAGGGCTTGAGATTCAGGGCAGCAGTTTCAGGGCAGGAGATTCAGGGCAGCAGATTCAGGGCAGGTGTTTCAGTGCAAGAGTCTCAGTGCAAGAGTTTCAGGGCATGTCTTTCAGTGCATGAGTTTCAGGGCAGGAGTTTCAGAGCTTGAGATTCATGGCATGAGTTTCAAGGCAGGAGATTCACGGCTTGAGTTTAAGGTCATGAGATTTAGCGCATGAGATTCAGTGCATGAGTTTCAGGGCAGAAGTTTCAGGGCATGAGATTCAAGGCATGAGTTTCAGGGCATGAGTTTCAGTGAAGAAGTTTCAGGGCATGTAATTCAGGGCATGAGTTTCAGGATATGAGATTCATGGCATGATATTCAGGGCAGCAGTTTCAGGGCATGATGTTCAGGACATGAGTTTCAATGCAGTAGTTTCAGGGCATGGGATTCAGGGCATGAGTTTCAGGGCATGTGATTCAGTACAGGAGTTTCAAGGCATGAGATTCAGGGCATGAGTTTCAATGCATGAGATTGAGGGCAGGAGTTTCAGGGCATGAGATTCAGGACATGAGTTTCAGGGCATGAGTTTCAGATCTGTGGTTTCCGGGCTTGAGATTCAGCGCAGCAGTTTCAGGGCATCAGTTTCAGAGCATGAGATTCATCGCATGAGTTTCAGGGCATGAGTTTCAGGGTAGGAAATTTCAGGGTATGAGATTCAGGGCATGAGTTTCAGGGCAGGAGAATCAGGGTTTGAGTTTCAGAGCATGACATTCAGGGGATGAGTTTCAGTGCATGAATTTCAGGGCATGAGATTCAGGGCATGAGTTTCAGGACAGGAGATTCAGGGCATGAGTTTCAATGCATGAGTTTGCGGCCACGGGTTTCAGGGCATGAGATTCAGGACATGAGTTTGAGGGCAGGAGTTTCAGTGGCATGAGATTCCGGACATGAGTTTCAGGGCATGAGATTCAGTACATGAGTTTCAGGTCTGTGGTTTCGGGCCTTGAGATTCAGCGCAGCAGTTTCAGAGCAGCAGTTTCAGGGCATGAGATTCAGGGCATGAGATTCAGGACTTGAGTTTCAGGGCATGAGGTTCAGTCTGTGGTTTCAGGGCTTGAGATTCAGGGCAGCAGTTTCAGGGCAGGAGTTTCATGGCAGGAGTTTCAGGACATGAGTTTCAGGGTATGGGTTTCAGGTCTGTGGTTTCAGGGCTTGAGATTCAGGGCAGCAGTTTCAGGGCAGGAGATTCAGGGCAGGTGTTTCAGTGCAAGAGTTTCAGTGGAAGAGTTTCAGGGCATGTCTTTCAGAGCATGAGTTTCAGGGCAGGAGTTTCAGAGCATGAGATTCAGGGCATGAGTTTCAGGGCAGGAGATTCACGGCTTGAGTTTCAGGGCATGAGATTCAGGGCATGAGTTTAAGGGCATGAGTTTCAGGGCAGGAGTTTCAGGGCATGTAATTCAGGGAGTGAGTTTCAGGATACGAGATTCATGGCATGAGTTTCAGTGCAGGAGTTTCAGGGCATGAGATTAAGGGCATGAGTTTCAGGACATGAGATTCAGGACAGGAGTTTCAAGGCATGAGATTCAGGGCATGAGTTTCAGTGCATGAGTTTCAGTGCATGAGTTTGAGGGCAGGAGTTTCAAGGAATGAGATTCAGGGCATGAGTTTCAGGGCATGAGATTCAGGGCAGGAATTTCAGGGCATGTGATTCAGATAATGAGTTTCTGGGCAGATGATTCAGGGAAGGAGTTTTAGGGCATGTGATTCAGGGCATGAGTTTCAGTGCATGAGTTTCAGTGCATGATTTTGAGGCAGGAGTTTCAAGGCATGAGATTCAGGGCCTGAGTTTCAGGGCAGGAGAATCAGGACAGGAGTTTCAAGGCATGAGATTCAGGGCATGAGTTTCAGTGCATGAGTTTGAGGGCAGGAGTTTCAAGGCATGAGATTCAGGGCATGAGTTTCAGGGCATGAGATTTAGGGCAGGAATTTCAGGGCATGTGATTCAGATAATGAGTTTCTGGACAGATGATTCAGGGAGGGAGTTTTAGGGCATGTGATTCAGGGCATGAGTTTCAGTGCATGAGTTTCATGGCAGGAGTTTCAGGGCATGAGATTCAGGGCATGAGTTTCAGTGCATGAGTTTCAGTGCATGAGTTTGAGGGCAGGAGTTTCAAGGCATGAGATTCAGGGCATGAGTTTCAGGGCATGAGATTCAGGGCAGGTATTTCAGGGCATGTGATTCAGATAATGAGTTACTGGGCAGATGATTCAGGGCAGGAATTTTAGGGCATGTGATTCAGGGCATGAGTTTCGGGGCAGGAGTTTCAGGGTATGAGTTTCAGTGCAGGAGTTTCAGGGCATGAGATTCAGGGCATGAGTTTCAGTGCATGAGTTTGAGGGCAGGAGTTTCAAGGCATGAGCTTCAGGGCAGGAATTTCAGGGCATGTTATTCAGATAATGAGTTACTGGGCAGATGATTCAGGGCAGGAGTTTTAGGGCATGTGATTCAGGGCATGAGTTTCAGTGCATGAGTTTCAGGGCAGGAGTTTCAGGGTATGAGATTCAGTGCATGAGTTTCAGGGCATGAGATTCAGTGCAGGAGTTTCAGGGCATGTAATTCAGGGCGTGAGTTTCAGGATATGAGATTCATGGCATGAGTTTCAGTGCAGGAGTTTCAGGGCATGAGATTCAGGGCATGAGTTTCAGGGCATGAGATTCAGGACAGGAGTTTCAAGGCATGAGATTCAGGGTATGAGTTTCAGTGCATGAGTTTCAGTGCATGAGTTTGAGGGCAGGAGTTTCAAGGCATGAGATTCAGGGCATGAGTTTCAGTGCATGAGATTCAGGGCAGGAATTTCAGGGCATGTGATTCAGATAATGAGTTTCTGGGGAGATGATTCAGGGCAGGAGTTTTAGGGCATGTGATTCAGGGCATGAGTTTCAGTGCATGATTTTGAGGCAGGAGTTTCAAGCGTTGAGATTCAGGGCCTGAGTTTCAGGGCAGCAGAATCAGGGCTTGAGTTTCAGGGCATGGGATTCAGGGCATGAGTTTCAGGGCATGAGATTCAGGACAGGAGTTTCAAGGCATGAGATTCAGGGCATGAGTTTCAGGGCATGAGATTCAGGGCAGGAATTTCAGGGCAAGTGATTCAGATAATGAGTTTCTGGGCAGATGATTCAGGGCAGGAGTTTTAGGGCATGTGATTCAGGGAATGAGTTTCAGTGCATGAGTTTCAGTGCATGATTTTGAGGCAGGAGTTTCAAGGCATGAGATTCAGGACATGAGTTTCAGTGCATGAGTTTGAGGGCAGGAGTTTCAAGGCAAGAGATTCAGGGCATGAGTTTCAGGGCATGAGATTTAGGGCAGGAATTTCAGGGCATGTGATTCAGATAATGAGTTTCTGGGCAGATGATTCAGGGCAGGAGTTTTAGGGCATGTGATTCAGGGCATGAGTTTCAGTGCATGAGTTTCAGGGCAGGAGTTTCAGGGCATGAGTTTCAGTGCATGAGATTCAGTGCATGAGTTTGAGGGTAGGAGTTTCAAGGCATGAGATTCAGGGCATGAGTTTCAGGGCAGGAGATTCAGGGCTTGAGTTTCAGGGCATGAGATTCAGGACAGGAGTTTCAAGGCATGAGATCAGGGCATGAGTTTCAGTGCTTGAGTTTCAGTGCATGAGTTTGAGGGCAGGATTTTCAAGGCATGACATTCAGGGCATGAGTTTCAGGGCATGAGATTCAGGGCAAGAATTTCAGGGCATGTGATTCAGATAATGAGTTTCTGGGCAGATGATTCAGGGCAGGACTTTTAGGGCATGTGATTCAGGGCATGAGTTTCAGTGCAAGAGTTTCAGGGCAGGAGTTTCAGGGTATGAGATTTAGGGCGTGAGTTTCAGTGCATGAGATTCAGGGCTTGAGTTTCTGGGCATGAGGTTCGGGGCATGAGTGTCAGTGCATGAGATTCAGGGCATCAGTTTCAGGGCAGGAGTTTCAGTGCATGAGTTTCACGGCTTCAGATTCAGGGCATGAGATTCAGGGCATGAGTTTTAGGGTAGGTGTTTCAGTGCAAGAGTTTCAGGGCATGAGATTCAGGGCATGAGTTTCAGGGCAGGAATTTCAGGGCATGATATTCAGGGCATTTGTTTTAGAGCAGGTGTTTCAGTGCAAGAGTTTGAGGGCATGCGTTTCAAGGCAGGAGATTCAGGGCAGGAGATCCAGGGCATGAGATTCGGGGCTTGATTTTCAAGGCAGGTGTTTTAGGGCACGTATTTCAGTCCAGGTGTTTGAGGGCAGGAGATTCAGAGCATGAGTTTCAGTGCATGAGTTTGAGGGCAGGAGTTTCACGGCATGAGATTCAGGGCATGAGTTTCAGGGTATGAGTTTCAGGGCATGGGTTTCAGGTCTGTGGTTTCAAGGCTTGAAATTCAGGGCTGCAGTTTCAGGGCAGGAGATTCAGGGCAGGAAATTCAGGGCAGGAGATTCAGGGCAGGTGTTTCAGTGCAAGAGTTTCAGTGCAGGAGTTTCAGGGCATGTGTTTCAGTGCATGAGTTTCAGGGCAGGAGTTTCAGAGCTTGAGATTCAGGGCATGAGTTTCAAGGCAGGAGATTCACGGCTTGAGTTTAAGGTCATGAGATTTAGCGCATGAGATTCAGTGCATGAGTTTCAGGGCAGCAGTTTCAGGGCATGAGCTTTAGGGCATGAGTTTCAGTGAAGGATTTTCAGGGCATGTAATTCAGGGCATGAGTTTCAGGATATGAGATTCATGGCATGATATTCAGGGCAGCAGTTTCAGGGCATGATGTTCAGGACATGAGTTTCAGTGCAGCAGTTTCAGTGCATGAGATTCAGGGCATGAGTTTCAGGGCAGGAGATTCACGGCTTGAGTTTAAGGTCATGACATTTAGCGCATGAGATTCAGTGCATGAGTTTCAGGGTAGAAGTTTCAGGGCATGAGATTCAGGGCATGAGTTTCAGAGCAGGAGTTTCAAAGCATGTAATTCAGGGCGTGAGATTCAGGATATGAGATTCATGGCATGAGTTTCAGTGCAGGTGTTACAGAGATGAGATTCAGGGCATGAGTTTCAGGGCATGAGATTCAGGACAGGAGTTTCAAGGCATGAGATTTAGGGCATGAGTTTCAGTGCATGAGATTCAGGTCTTGAGATTCAGAGCATGAGGTTCAGGGCATGAGTTTCAGTGCATGAGATTCAGTGCATCAGTTTCAGGGCAGGAGTTTCAGTGCATGAGTTTCACGGCATGAGATTCAGGGCATGAGTTTTAGGGTAGGTGTTTCAGTGCAAGAAGTTCAGGGCATGAGATTCAGGGCATGAGTTTCAGGGCAGGAATTTCAGGGCATGACTTTCTGGGCATGAGTTTCAGCGCAGGAGATTCACGGCTTGAGTTTAAGATCATGAGATTTAGCGCATGAGATTCAGTGCATGAGTTTTAGGGCAGAAGTTTCAGGGCTTGAGATTCAGGGCATGAGTTTCAGGGCAGGAGAATAAGGGCTTAAGTTTCAGGGCATGAGATTCAGGGTATGTGTTTCAGGGCATGAGTTTCAGGGCAGCAGTTTCAGGGCATGTAATTCAGGGCGTGAGTTTCAGTGCATGAGTTTCAGTGCATGAGTTTGAGGGTAGGAGTTTCAAGGCATGAGATTCAGGGCATGAGATTCAGGGCATGAGTTTCAGGGCAGGAGATTCAAGGCATGAGATTCAGGGCATGAGTTTCAGTGCTTGAGTTTCAGTGCATGAGTTTGAGGGCAGGAGGTTCAAGGCATGACATTCAGGGCATGAGTTTCAGGGCATGAGATTCAGGGCAAGAATTTCAGGGCATGTGATTCAGATAATGAGTTTCTGGGCAGATGATTCAGGGCAGGAGTTTTAGGGCATGTGATTCAGGGCATGAGTTTCAGTGCAAGAGTTTCAGGGCAGGAGTTTCAGGGTATGTGGTTCAGGGCATGAGTGTCAGTGCATGAGATTCAGGGCATCAATTTCAGGGCAGGTGTTTCAGTGCATGAGTTTCACGGCATGAGATTCAGGGCATGAGTTTTAGGGTAGGTGTTTCAGTGCAAGAGTTTCAGGGCATGAGATTCAGGGCATGAGTTTCAGGGCAGGAATTTCAGGGCATGATATTCAGGGCATGTGTTTTAGGGCAGGTGTTTCAGTGCAAGAGTTTGAGGGCATGAGATTCAGGGCATGAGTTTCAAGGCAGGAGATTCACGGCAGGAGATTCAGGGCATGAAATTCGGGGCTTGAGTTTCAAGGCAGGTGTTTTAGTGAACGTATTTCAGTGCAGGAGTTTCAGGGCAGGAGATTCAGAGCATGAGTTTCAGTGCATGAGTTTGAGGGCAGGAGTTTCACGGCATGAGATTCAGGGCATGGGTTTAGGGGCATAAGTTTCAGGGCAGGAGTTTCAGGTCTGTGGTTTCAGGGCAGGAGATTCAGGGCAGATGTTTCAGTGCAACAGTTTCAGGGCATGTCTTTCAGTGCATGAGTTTCAGGGCATGAGTTTCAGGATATGAGATTCATGGCATGATATTCAGGGCAGCAGTTTCAGGGCATGCTGTTCAGGACATGAGTTTCAGTGCAGTAGTTTCAGTGCATGAGATTCAGGGCATGAGTTTCAGGGCAGAAGTTTCAGGGCATGAGATTCAGGGCACGTATTTCAGGGCATGAGCTTCAGGGCAGAAGTTTCAGGGCATGAGATTCAGGGCACGTATTTCAGGGCATGAGTTTCAGGGCAGGAGTTTCAGGGCATGTAATTCGGGGCGTGAGTTTCAGGATATAAGATTCAGGACAGGAGTTTCAAGGAATGAGATTCAGCGCATGAGTTTCAGTGCATGAGATTCAGGGTAGGAGTTTCAGCGTATGAGATTTAGGGCATGAGTTTCAGTGCATGAGATTCAGGGCTTGAGTTTCAGTGCATGAGTTTGAGGGCAGGAGTTTCAAGGCATGAGATTTAGGGCATGAGTTTCAGTGCATGAGATTCAGGTCTTAAGATTCAGGGCATGAGGTTCAGGGTAGGAGTTTCAGCGCATGAGATTTAGGGCATGAGTTTCAGTGCATGAGATTCAGGGCTTGAGTTTCAGTGCATGAGTTTGAGGCCATGAGTTTCAGTGCATGAGATTCAGGTCTTAAGATTCAGGGCATGAGGTTCAGGGCATGAGTTTCAGTGCATGAGATTCAGTGCATGAGTTTGAGGGTAGGAGTTTCAAGGCATGAGATTCAGGGCATGAGTTTCAGGGCAGGAGATTCAGGGCTTGAGTTTCAGGGCATGAGATTCAGGACAGGAGTTTCAAGGCATGAGATCAGGGCATGAGTTTCAGTGCTTGAGTTTCAGTGCATGAGTTTGAGGGCAGGAGTTTCAAGGCATGACATTCAGGGCATGAGTTTCAGGGCATGAGATTCAGGGCAAGAATTTCAGGGCATGTGATTCAGATAATGAGTTTCTGGGCAGATGATTCAGGGCAGGAGTTTTAGGGCATGTGATTCAGGGCATGAGTTTCAGTGCATGAGTTTCAGGACAGGAGTTTCAGGGTATGAGATTTAGGGCGTGAGTTTCAGTGCATGAGATTCAGGGCTTGAGTTTCTGGGCATGAGGTTCAGGGCATGAGTGTCAGTGCATGAGATTCAGGGCATCAGTTTCAGGGCAGGAGTTTCAGTGCATGAGTTTCACGGCATGAGATTCAGGGCATGAGATTCAGGGCATGAGTTTTAGGGTAGGTGTTTCAGTGCAAGAGTTTCAGGGCATGAGATTCAGGGCATGAGTTTCAGGGCAGGAATTTCAGGGCATGATATTCAGGGCATGTGTTTTAGAGCAGGTGTTTCAGTGCAAGAGTTTGAGAGCATGCGTTTCAAGGCAGGAGATTCAGGGCAGGAGATTCAGGGCATGAGATTCGGGGCTTGATTTTCAAGGCAGGTGTTTTAGGGCACGTATTTCAGTCCAGGAGTTTGAGGGCAGGAGATTCAGAGCATGAGTTTCAGTGCATGAGTTTGAGGGCAGGAGTTTCTAGGCATGAGATTCAGGGCATGAGTTTCAGAGTATGAGTTTCAGGGCATGGGTTTCAGGTCTGTGGTTTCAGGGCTTGAAATTCAGGGCTGCAGTTTCAGGGCAAGAGATTCAGGGCAGGAAATTCAGGGCAGGAGATTCAGGGCAGGTGTTTCAGTGCAAGAGTTTCAGTGCAGGAGTTTCAGGGCATGTCTTTCAGTGCATGAGTTTCAGGGCAGGAATTTCAGAGCTTGAGATTCAGGGCATGAGTTTCAAGGCAGGAGATTCACGGCTTGAGTTTAAGGTCATGAGATTTAGCGCATGAGATTCAGTGCATGAGTTTCAGGGCAGAAGTTTCAGGGCATGAGCTTTAGGGCATGAGTTTCAGTGAAGGATTTTCAGGGCATGTAATTCAGGGCATGAGTTTCAGGATATGAGATTCATGGCATGATATTCAGGGCAGCAGTTTCAGGGCATGATGTTCAGGACATGAGTTTCAGTGCAGTAGTTTCAGTGCATGAGATTCAGGGCATGAGTTTCAGGGCAGGAGATTCACGGCTTGAGTTTAAGGTCATGACATTTAGCGCATGAGATTCAGTGCATGAGTTTCAGGGTAGAAGTTTCAGGGCATGAGATTCAGGGCATGAGTTTCAGGGCAGGAGTTTCAAAGCATGTAATTCAGGGCGTGAGATTCAGGATATGAGATTCATGGCATGAGTTTCAGTGCAGGTGTTACAGAGATGAGATTCAGCGCATGAGTTTCAGGGCATGAGATTCAGGACAGGAGTTTCAAGGCATGAGATTTAGGGCATGAGTTTCAGTGCATGAGATTCAGGTCTTGAGATTCAGGGCATGAGGTTCAGGGCATGAGTTTCAGTGCATGAGATTCAGTGCATCAGTTTCAGGGCAGGAGTTTCAGTGCATGAGTTTCACGGCATGAGATTCAGGGCATGAGTTTTAGGGTAGGTGTTTCAGTGCAAGAAGTTCAGGGCATGAGATTCAGGGCATGAGTTTCAGGGCAGGAATTTCAGGGCATGACTTTCTGGGCATGAGTTTCAGCGCAGGAGATTCACGGCTTGAGTTTAAGATCATGAGATTTAGCGCATGAGATTCAGTGCATGAGTTTTAGGGCAGAAGTTTCAGGGCTTGAGATTCAGGGCATGAGTTTCAGGGCAGGAGAATAAGGGCTTAAGTTTCAGGGCATGAGATTCAGGGTATGTGTTTCAGGGCATGAGTTTCAGGGCAGCAGTTTCAGGGCATGTAATTCAGGGCGTGAGTTTCAGTGCATGAGTTTCAGTGCATGAGTTTGAGGGTAGGAGTTTCAAGGCATGAGATTCAGGGCATGAGATTCAGGGCATGAGTTTCAGGGCAGGAGAATCTGGGCTTGAGTTTCAGGACATGGGATTCAGGGCATGAGTTTCAGGGCATGAAATCCAGGACAGGAGATTCAAGGCATGAGATTCAGGGCATGAGTTTCAGTGCTTGAGTTTCAGTGCATGAGTTTGAGGGCAGGAGGTTCAAGGCATGACATTCAGGGCATGAGTTTCAGGGCATGAGATTCAGGGCAAGAATTTCAGGGCATGTGATTCAGATAATGAGTTTCTGGGCAGATGATTCAGGGCAGGAGTTTTAGGGCATGTGATTTAGGGCGTGAGTTTCAGTGCATGAGATTCAGGGCTTGAGTTTCTGGGCATGTGGTTCAGGGCATGAGTGTCAGTGCATGAGATTCAGGGCATCAATTTCAGGGCAGGTGTTTCAGTGCATGAGTTTCACGGCATGAGATTCAGGGCATGAGTTTTAGGGTAGGTGTTTCAGTGCAAGAGTTTGAGGGCATGAGATTCAGGGCATGAGTTTCAAGGCAGGAGATTCACGGCAGGAGATTCAGGGCATGAAATTCGGGGCTTGAGTTTCAAGGCAGGTGTTTTAGTGAACGTATTTCAGTGCAGGAGTTTCAGGGCAGGAGATTCAGAGCATGAGTTTCAGTGCATGAGTTTGAGGGCAGGAGTTTCACGGCATGAGATTCAGGGCATGGGTTTAGGGGCATAAGTTTCAGGGCAGGAGTTTCAGTGCAACAGTTTCAGGGCATGTCTTTCAGTGCATGAGTTTCAGGGCATGAGTTTCAGGATATGAGATTCATGGCATGACATTCAGGGCAGCAGTTTCAGGGCATGATGTTCAGGACATGAGTTTCAGTGCAGTAGTTTCAGTGCATGAGATTCAGGGCATGAGTTTCAGGGCAGAAGTTTCAGGGCATGAGATTCAGGGCACGTATTTCAGGGCATGAGCTTCAGGGCAGAAGTTTCAGGGCATGAGATTCAGGGCACGTATTTCAGGGCATGAGTTTCAGGGCAGGAGTTTCAGGGCATGTAATTCAGGGCGTGAGTTTCAGGATATGAGATTAATGGCATGAGTTTCAGTGCATGAGTTTCAGTGCATGAGTTTGAGGGCAGGAGTTTCAAGGCAAGAGATTCAGGGCATGAGTTTCAGGGCATGAGATTTAGGGCAGGAATTTCAGGGCATGTGATTCAGATAATGAGTTTCTGGGCAGATGATTCAGGGCAGGAGTTTTAGGGCATGTGATTCAGGGCATGAGTTTCAGTGCATGAGTTTCAGGGCAGGAGTTTCAGGGCATGAGTTTCAGTGCATGAGATTCAGTGCATGAGTTTGAGGGTAGGAGTTTCAAGGCATGAGATTCAGGGCATGAGTTTCAGGGCAGGAGATTCAGGGCTTGAGTTTCAGGGCATGAGATTCAGGACAGGAGTTTCAAGGCATGAGATCAGGGCATGAGTTTCAGTGCTTGAGTTTCAGTGCATGAGTTTGAGGGCAGGATTTTCAAGGCATGACATTCAGGGCATGAGTTTCAGGGCATGAGATTCAGGGCAAGAATTTCAGGGCATGTGATTCAGATAATGAGTTTCTGGGCAGATGATTCAGGGCAGGACTTTTAGGGCATGTGATTCAGGGCATGAGTTTCAGTGCAAGAGTTTCAGGGCAGGAGTTTCAGGGTATGAGATTTAGGGCGTGAGTTTCAGTGCATGAGATTCAGGGCTTGAGTTTCTGGGCATGAGGTTCAGGGCATGAGTGTCAGTGCATGAGATTCAGGGCATCAGTTTCAGGGCAGGAGTTTCAGTGCATGAGTTTCACGGCTTCAGATTCAGGGCATGAGATTCAGGGCATGAGTTTTAGGGTAGGTGTTTCAGTGCAAGAGTTTCAGGGCATGAGATTCAGGGCATGAGTTTCAGGGCAGGAATTTCAGGGCATGATATTCAGGGCATTTGTTTTAGAGCAGGTGTTTCAGTGCAAGAGTTTGAGGGCATGCGTTTCAAGGCAGGAGATTCAGGGCAGGAGATCCAGGGCATGAGATTCGGGGCTTGATTTTCAAGGCAGGTGTTTTAGGGCACGTATTTCAGTCCAGGTGTTTGAGGGCAGGAGATTCAGAGCATGAGTTTCAGTGCATGAGTTTGAGGGCAGGAGTTTCACGGCATGAGATTCAGGGCATGAGTTTCAGGGTATGAGTTTCAGGGCATGGGTTTCAGGTCTGTGGTTTCAAGGCTTGAAATTCAGGGCTGCAGTTTCAGGGCAGGAGATTCAGGGCAGGAAATTCAGGGCAGGAGATTCAGGGCAGGTGTTTCAGTGCAAGAGTTTCAGTGCAGGAGTTTCAGGGCATGTGTTTCAGTGCATGAGTTTCAGGGCAGGAGTTTCAGAGCTTGAGATTCAGGGCATGAGTTTCAAGGCAGGAGATTCACGGCTTGAGTTTAAGGTCATGAGATTTAGCGCATGAGATTCAGTGCATGAGTTTCAGGGCAGCAGTTTCAGGGCATGAGCTTTAGGGCATGAGTTTCAGTGAAGGATTTTCAGGGCATGTAATTCAGGGCATGAGTTTCAGGATATGAGATTCATGGCATGATATTCAGGGCAGCAGTTTCAGGGCATGATGTTCAGGACATGAGTTTCAGTGCAGTAGTTTCAGTGCATGAGATTCAGGGCATGAGTTTCAGGGCAGGAGATTCACGGCTTGAGTTTAAGGTCATGACATTTAGCGCATGAGATTCAGTGCATGAGTTTCAGGGTAGAAGTTTCAGGGCATGAGATTCAGGGCATGAGTTTCAGAGCAGGAGTTTCAAAGCATGTAATTCAGGGCGTGAGATTCAGGATATGAGATTCATGGCATGAGTTTCAGTGCAGGTGTTACAGAGATGAGATTCAGGGCATGAGTTTCAGGGCATGAGATTCAGGACAGGAGTTTCAAGGCATGAGATTTAGGGCATGAGTTTCAGTGCATGAGATTCAGGTCTTGAGATTCAGAGCATGAGGTTCAGGGCATGAGTTTCAGTGCATGAGATTCAGTGCATCAGTTTCAGGGCAGGAGTTTCAGTGCATGAGTTTCACGGCATGAGATTCAGGGCATGAGTTTTAGGGTAGGTGTTTCAGTGCAAGAAGTTCAGGGCATGAGATTCAGGGCATGAGTTTCAGGGCAGGAATTTCAGGGCATGACTTTCTGGGCATGAGTTTCAGCGCAGGAGATTCACGGCTTGAGTTTAAGATCATGAGATTTAGCGCATGAGATTCAGTGCATGAGTTTTAGGGCAGAAGTTTCAGGGCTTGAGATTCAGGGCATGAGTTTCAGGGCAGGAGAATAAGGGCTTAAGTTTCAGGGCATGAGATTCAGGGTATGTGTTTCAGGGCATGAGTTTCAGGGCAGCAGTTTCAGGGCATGTAATTCAGGGCGTGAGTTTCAGTGCCTGAGTTTCAGTGCATGAGTTTGAGGGTAGGAGTTTCAAGGCATGAGATTCAGGGCATGAGATTCAGGGCATGAGTTTCAGGGCAGGAGATTCAAGGCATGAGATTCAGGGCATGAGTTTCAGTGCTTGAGTTTCAGTGCATGAGTTTGAGGGCAGGAGGTTCAAGGCATGACATTCAGGGCATGAGTTTCAGGGCATGAGATTCAGGGCAAGAATTTCAGGGCATGTGATTCAGATAATGAGTTTCTGGGCAGATGATTCAGGGCAGGAGTTTTAGGGCATGTGATTCAGGGCATGAGTTTCAGGGCAGGAATTTCAGGGCATGATATTCAGGGCATGTGTTTTAGGGCAGGTGTTTCAGTGCAAGAGTTTGAGGGCATGAGATTCAGGGCATGAGTTTCAAGGCAGGAGATTCACGGCAGGAGATTCAGGGCATGAAATTCGGGGCTTGAGTTTCAAGGCAGGTGTTTTAGTGAACGTATTTCAGTGCAGGAGTTTCAGGGCAGGAGATTCAGAGCATGAGTTTCAGTGCATGAGTTTGAGGGCAGGAGTTTCACGGCATGAGATTCAGGGCATGGGTTTAGGGGCATAAGTTTCAGGGCAGGAGTTTCAGGTCTGTGGTTTCAGGGCAGGAGATTCAGGGCAGATGTTTCAGTGCAACAGTTTCAGGGCATGTCTTTCAGTGCATGAGTTTCAGGGCATGAGTTTCAGGATATGAGATTCATGGCATGATATTCAGGGCAGCAGTTTCAGGGCATGCTGTTCAGGACATGAGTTTCAGTGCAGTAGTTTCAGTGCATGAGATTCAGGGCATGAGTTTCAGGGCAGAAGTTTCAGGGCATGAGATTCAGGGCACGTATTTCAGGGCATGAGCTTCAGGGCAGAAGTTTCAGGGCATGAGATTCAGGGCACGTATTTCAGGGCATGAGTTTCAGGGCAGGAGTTTCAGGGCATGTAATTCGGGGCGTGAGTTTCAGGATATAAGATTCAGGACAGGAGTTTCAAGGAATGAGATTCAGCGCATGAGTTTCAGTGCATGAGATTCAGGGTAGGAGTTTCAGCGTATGAGATTTAGGGCATGAGTTTCAGTGCATGAGATTCAGGGCTTGAGTTTCAGTGCATGAGTTTGAGGGCAGGAGTTTCAAGGCATGAGATTTAGGGCATGAGTTTCAGTGCATGAGATTCAGGTCTTAAGATTCAGGGCATGAGGTTCAGGGTAGGAGTTTCAGCGCATGAGATTTAGGGCATGAGTTTCAGTGCATGAGATTCAGGGCTTGAGTTTCAGTGCATGAGTTTGAGGCCATGAGTTTCAGTGCATGAGATTCAGGTCTTAAGATTCAGGGCATGAGGTTCAGGGCATGAGTTTCAGTGCATGAGATTCAGTGCATGAGTTTGAGGGTAGGAGTTTCAAGGCATGAGATTCAGGGCATGAGTTTCAGGGCAGGAGATTCAGGGCTTGAGTTTCAGGGCATGAGATTCAGGACAGGAGTTTCAAGGCATGAGATCAGGGCATGAGTTTCAGTGCTTGAGTTTCAGTGCATGAGTTTGAGGGCAGGAGTTTCAAGGCATGACATTCAGGGCATGAGTTTCAGGGCATGAGATTCAGGGCAAGAATTTCAGGGCATGTGATTCAGATAATGAGTTTCTGGGCAGATGATTCAGGGCAGGAGTTTTAGGGCATGTGATTCAGGGCATGAGTTTCAGTGCATGAGTTTCAGGACAGGAGTTTCAGGGTATGAGATTTAGGGCGTGAGTTTCAGTGCATGAGATTCAGGGCTTGAGTTTCTGGGCATGAGGTTCAGGGCATGAGTGTCAGTGCATGAGATTCAGGGCATCAGTTTCAGGGCAGGAGTTTCAGTGCATGAGTTTCACGGCATGAGATTCAGGGCATGAGATTCAGGGCATGAGTTTTAGGGTAGGTGTTTCAGTGCAAGAGTTTCAGGGCATGAGATTCAGGGCATGAGTTTCAGGGCAGGAATTTCAGGGCATGATATTCAGGGCATGTGTTTTAGAGCAGGTGTTTCAGTGCAAGAGTTTGAGAGCATGCGTTTCAAGGCAGGAGATTCAGGGCAGGAGATTCAGGGCATGAGATTCGGGGCTTGATTTTCAAGGCAGGTGTTTTAGGGCACGTATTTCAGTCCAGGAGTTTGAGGGCAGGAGATTCAGAGCATGAGTTTCAGTGCATGAGTTTGAGGGCAGGAGTTTCTAGGCATGAGATTCAGGGC
>NW_027275868.1:0-48877 GCF_030028105.1 Mobula birostris
GAATCTCATGACCTCAAGTTCCTGCACTGAAATTCATGCCCGGAATCTCATGTCCTGAAACTCATGCCCTGAATCACCTGCCCTGCAACTCATACCCTGAAACTCATGCCCTGAAACTCATGCCCTCAATCTCCTGTCCTGAAACTCATGCCCTGAATCTCATGCCCTGAATCTCATGCCCTGAAACTCCTGCACTGAAACACCTGCCCTGAATCTGCTGCCCTGAAAATCATGCCCTGAATCTCATGCCCTGAATATCATGCTCTGAAACTCGTGCACATGAATCTCATGCCCTCAAGTTCCTGCACTGAAACTCATGCCCTGAATCTCATGTCCTGAAACTCCTGCCCTGAATCACCTACCCTGAAACTCATGCTCTGAAACTCATGCCCTGTAACTCCTGCACTGAAACTCATGCCATGAATCTCATATCCTGAAACTCACGCCCTGAATCACATGCCCTGAAACTCATGCCCTGAAACTCATGCCCTGAATCTCATGCCCTGAAACTCATGCCCTAAATCACATACCCTGAAACTCCTGCCCTGAATCTCATGCACTGAAACTCATGCCCTGAATCACATGCCCTAAAACTCCTGCCCTGAATCATCTGCCCAGAAACTCATGCCCTGAATTACATGCCCTGAAATACCTGCCCTGAATCTCATGCCCTGAAACTCATGCCCTGAATCTCATGCCCTGAAACTCCTTCCCTCAAACTCATGCACTGAAACTCATGCCCTGAATCTCATGCCTTGAAACTCCTGCCCTCAAACTCATGCAATGAAACTCATGCCCTGAATCTCATGCACTGAAACTCCTGCACTGAAACTCATGCCATGAATCTCATATCCTGAAACTCACGCCCTGAATCACATGCTCTGAAACTCATGCACTGAATCTCATGCCCTCAAGTTCCTGGACTGAAACTCATGCCCTGAATCTCATGACCTGAAACTCATGCCCTGAACCTCATGCCCTGAAACTCAAGCCCTGAATCACATGCTCTGAAACTCATGCACTGAATCTCATGCCCTCAAGTTCCTGGACTGAAACTCATGCCCTAAATCACATACCCTGAAAATCCTGCACTGAAACTCATGCCATGAATCTCATATCCTGAAACTCACGCCATGAATCACATGCCCTGAAACTCCTGCCCTGAAACTCATGCCTTGAAACTCATGCCCTGAAACTCATGCCCTGAATCTCCTGTCCTGACACTCATGCCCTGAATCTCATGCCCTGAATCTCATGCCCTGAAACTCCTGCACTGAAACACCTGCCCTGAATCTCCTGCCCTGAAAATCATGCCCTGAATCTCATGCCCTGAATCTCATGCTCTGAAACTCGTGCACTGAATCTCATGCCCTCAGGTTCCTGCACTGAAACTCATGCCCTGAATCTCATGCCCTGAAACTCATGCCCTGAAACTCAAGCCCTGAATCTCATGCCCTGAAACTCATGCCCTAAATCCCATACCCTGAAACTCCTGCCCTGAAACTCATGCACTGAAACTAATGCCCTGAATCACATGCCCTAAAACTTCTGCCCTGAATCATCTGCCCAGAAACTCATGCCCTGAATTACATGCCCTGAAATACCAGCCCTGAATCTCAAGCCCTGAAACTCATGCCCTGAATCTCATGCCCTGAAACTCCTGCCCTCAAACTCATGAACTGAAATTCATGCCCTGAATCTCATGCCTTGAAACTCCTGCCCTCAAACTCATGCACTGAAACTCATGCCTTGAATCTCATGCCCTGAAACTCCTTCACTGAAACTCATGCCATGAATCTCATATACTGAAACTCACGCCCTGAATCACATGCCCCGAAACTCCTGCCCTGAAACTCATGGCCTGAAACTCATGCCCTGAAACTTATGCCCTGAATCTCATGCCCTGAATCTCATGCCCTGAAACTCCTGCACTGAAACACCTGCCCTGAATCTCCTGCCCTGAAAATCATGCCCTGATTCTCATGCCCTGAATCTCATGCTCTGAAACTCATGCACTGAATCTCATGCCCTCAAGTTCCTGGACTGAAACTCATGCCCTGAATCTCATGACCTGAAACTCATGCCCTGAACCTCATGCCCTGAAACTCAAGCCCTGAATCTCATGCCCTGAAACTCAAGCCCTGAATCTCATGCCCTGAAACTCATGCCCTAAATCACATACCCTGAAACTCCTGCCCTGAAACTCATGCACTGAAACTCATGCCCTGAATCACATGCCCTAAAACTCCTGCGCTGAAACTCATGCCCTGAAACTCATGCCCTGAATCTCCTGTCCTAAAACTCATGCCTGAATCTCATGCCCTGAATCTCATGCCCTGAAACTCCTGCACGGAAACACCTGCCCTGAATCTCCTGCCCTGAAAATCATGCCCTGAATCTCATGCCCTGAATCTCACGCTCTGAAACTCGTGCACTGAATCTCATGACCTCAATTTCCTGCACTGAAACTCATGCCCTGAATCTCATGTCCTGAAACTCCTGCCCTGAATCACCTACCCTGAAACTCATGCCCTGAATCTCAGGCCCTGAAACTCCTGCACTGAAACTCATGCCATGAATCTCATATCCTGAAACTCACGCCCTGAATCACATGCCCTGAAACTCCTGCCCTGAAACTCATGCCCTGAAACTCATGCCCTGAATCTCATGCCCTGAATCTCATGCTCTGAAACTCGTGCACTGAATCTCATGACCTCAAGTTCCTGCACTGAAATTCATGCCCGGAATCTCATGTCCTGAAACTCATGCCCTGAATCACCTGCCCTGCAACTCATACCCTGAAACTCATGCCCTGAAACTCATGCCCTCAATCTCCTGTCCTGAAACTCATGCCCTGAATCTCATGCCCTGAATCTCATGCCCTGAAACTCCTGCACTGAAACACCTGCCCTGAATCTGCTGCCCTGAAAATCATGCCCTGAATCTCATGCCCTGAATATCATGCTCTGAAACTCGTGCACATGAATCTCATGCCCTCAAGTTCCTGCACTGAAACTCATGCCCTAAATCTCATGTCCTGAAACTCCTGCCCTGAATCACCTACCCTGAAACTCATGCTCTGAAACTCATGCCCTGTAACTCCTGCACTGAAACTCATGCCATGAATCTCATATCCTGAAACTCACGCCCTGAATCACATGCCCTGAAACTCATGCCCTGAAACTCATGCCCTGAATCTCATGCCCTGAAACTCATGCCCTAAATCACATACCCTGAAACTCCTGCCCTGAATCTCATGCACTGAAACTCATGCCCTGAATCACATGCCCTAAAACTCCTGCCCTGAATCATCTGCCCAGAAACTCATGCCCTGAATTACATGCCCTGAAATACCTGCCCTGAATCTCATGCCCTGAAACTCATGCCCTGAATCTCATGCCCTGAAACTCCTTCCCTCAAACTCATGCACTGAAACTCATGCCCTGAATCTCATGCCTTGAAACTCCTGCCCTCAAACTCATGCAATGAAACTCATGCCCTGAATCTCATGCACTGAAACTCCTGCACTGAAACTCATGCCATGAATCTCATATCCTGAAACTCACGCCCTGAATCACATGCTCTGAAACTCATGCACTGAATCTCATGCCCTCAAGTTCCTGGACTGAAACTCATGCCCTGAATCTCATGACCTGAAACTCATGCCCTGAACCTCATGCCCTGAAACTCAAGCCCTGAATCACATGCTCTGAAACTCATGCACTGAATCTCATGCCCTCAAGTTCCTGGACTGAAACTCATGCCCTAAATCACATACCCTGAAAATCCTGCACTGAAACTCATGCCATGAATCTCATATCCTGAAACTCACGCCATGAATCACATGCCCTGAAACTCCTGCCCTGAAACTCATGCCTTGAAACTCATGCCCTGAAACTCATGCCCTGAATCTCCTGTCCTGACACTCATGCCCTGAATCTCATGCCCTGAATCTCATGCCCTGAAACTCCTGCACTGAAACACCTGCCCTGAATCTCCTGCCCTGAAAATCATGCCCTGAATCTCATGCCCTGAATCTCATGCTCTGAAACTCGTGCACTGAATCTCATGCCCTCAGGTTCCTGCACTGAAACTCATGCCCTGAATCTCATGCCCTGAAACTCATGCCCTGAAACTCAAGCCCTGAATCTCATGCCCTGAAACTCATGCCCTAAATCCCATACCCTGAAACTCCTGCCCTGAAACTCATGCACTGAAACTAATGCCCTGAATCACATGCCCTAAAACTTCTGCCCTGAATCATCTGCCCAGAAACTCATGCCCTGAATTACATGCCCTGAAATACCAGCCCTGAATCTCAAGCCCTGAAACTCATGCCCTGAATCTCATGCCCTGAAACTCCTGCCCTCAAACTCATGAACTGAAATTCATGCCCTGAATCTCATGCCTTGAAACTCCTGCCCTCAAACTCATGCACTGAAACTCATGCCTTGAATCTCATGCCCTGAAACTCCTTCACTGAAACTCATGCCATGAATCTCATATACTGAAACTCACGCCCTGAATCACATGCCCCGAAACTCCTGCCCTGAAACTCATGGCCTGAAACTCATGCCCTGAAACTCATGCCCTGAATCTCATGCCCTGAATCTCATGCCCTGAAACTCCTGCACTGAAACACCTGCCCTGAATCTCCTGCCCTGAAAATCATGCCCTGATTCTCATGCCCTGAATCTCATGCTCTGAAACTCATGCACTGAATCTCATGCCCTCAAGTTCCTGGACTGAAACTCATGCCCTGAATCTCATGACCTGAAACTCATGCCCTGAACCTCATGCCCTGAAACTCAAGCCCTGAATCTCATGCCCTGAAACTCAAGCCCTGAATCTCATGCCCTGAAACTCATGCCCTAAATCACATACCCTGAAACTCCTGCCCTGAAACTCATGCACTGAAACTCATGCCCTGAATCACATGCCCTAAAACTCCTGCGCTGAAACTCATGCCCTGAAACTCATGCCCTGAATCTCCTGTCCTAAAACTCATGCCTGAATCTCATGCCCTGAATCTCATGCCCTGAAACTCCTGCACGGAAACACCTGCCCTGAATCTCCTGCCCTGAAAATCATGCCCTGAATCTCATGCCCTGAATCTCACGCTCTGAAACTCGTGCACTGAATCTCATGACCTCAATTTCCTGCACTGAAACTCATGCCCTGAATCTCATGTCCTGAAACTCCTGCCCTGAATCACCTTCCCTGAAACTCATGCCCTGAATCTCAGGCCCTGAAACTCCTGCACTGAAACTCATGCCATGAATCTCATATCCTGAAACTCACGCCCTGAATCACATGCCCTGAAACTCCTGCCCTGAAACTCATGCCCTGAAACTCATGCCCTGAATCTCATGCCCTGAAACTCCTTCCCTCAAACTCATGCACTGAAACTCATGCCCTGAATCTCATGCCTTGAAACTCCTGCCCTCAAACTCATGCAATGAAACTCATGCCCTGAATCTCATGCACTGAAACTCCTGCACTGAAACTCATGCCATGAATCTCATATCCTGAAACTCACGCCCTGAATCACATGCTCTGAAACTCATGCACTGAATCTCATGCCCTCAAGTTCCTGGACTGAAACTCATGCCCTGAATCTCATGACCTGAAACTCATGCCCTGAACCTCATGCCCTGAAACTCAAGCCCTGAATCTCATGCCCTGAAACTCATGCCCTAAATCACATACCCTGAAACTCCTGCACTGAAACTCATGCCATGAATCTCATATCCTGAAACTCACGCCATGAATCACATGCCCTGAAATTCCTGCCCTGAAACTCATGCCTTGAAACTCATGCCCTGAAACTCATGCCCTGAATCTCCTGTCCTGACACTCATGCCCTGAATCTCATGCCCTGAATCTCATGCCCTGAAACTCCTGCACTGAAACACCTGCCCTGAATCTCCTGCCCTGAAAATCATGCCCTGAATCTCATGCCCTGAATCTCATGCTCTGAAACTCGTGCACTGAATCTCATGCCATGAATCTCATATCCTGAAACGCACGCCATGAATCACATGCCCTGAAACTCCTGCCCTGAAACTCATGCCTTGAAACTCATGCCCTGAAACTCATGCCCTGAATCTCCTGTCCTGACACTCATGCCCTGAATCTCATGCCCTGAATCTCATGCCCTGAAACTCCTGCACTGAAACACCTGCCCTGAATCTCCTGCCCTGAAAATCATGCCCTGAATCTCATGCCCTGAATCTCATGCTCTGAAACTCGTGCACTGAATCTCATGCCCTCAGGTTCCTGCACTGAAACTCATGCCCTGAATCTCATGCCCTGAAACTCATGCCCTGAAACTCAAGCCCTGAATCTCATGCCCTGAAACACATGCCCTAAATCACATACCCTGAAACTCCTGCCCCGAAACTCATGCACTGAAACTAATGCCCTGAATCACATGCCCTAAAACTTCTGCCCTGAATCATCTGCCCAGAAACTCATGCCCTGAATTACATGCCCTGAAATACCAGCCCTGAATCTCAAGCCCTGAAACTCATGCCCTGAATCTCATGCCCTGAAACTCCTGCCCTCAAACTCATGCACTGAAATTCATGCCCTGAATCTCATGCCTTGAAACTCCTGCCCTCAAACTCATGCACTGAAACTCATGCCTTGAATCTCATGCCCTGAAACTCCTTCACTGAAACTCATGCCATGAATCTCATATCCTGAAACTCACGCCCTGAATCACATGCCCCGAAACTCCTGCCCTGAAACTCATGGCCTGAAACTCATGCCCTGAAACTCATGCCCTGAATCTCATGCCCTGAATCTCATGCCCTGAAACTCCTGCACTGAAACACCTGCCCTGAATCTCCTGCCCTGAAAATCATGCCCTGAATCTCATGACCTGAAACTCATGCCCTGAACCTCATGCCCTGAAACTCAAGCCCTGAATCTCATGCCCTGAAACTCAAGCCCTGAATCTCATGCCCTGAAACTCATGCCCTAAATCACATACCCTGAAACTCCTGCACTGAAACACCTGCCCTGAATCTCCTGCCCTGAAAATCATGCCCTGAATCTCATGCCCTGAATCTCACGCTCTGAAACTCGTGCACTGAATCTCATGACCTCAATTTCCTGCACTGAAACTCATGCCATGAATCTCATATCCTGAAACTCACGCCCTGAATCACATGCCCTGAAACTCCTGCCCTGAAACTCATGCCCTGAAACTCATGCCCTGAATCTCCTGTCCTGAAACTCATGCCCTGAATCTCATGCCCTGAAACACCTGCCCTGAATCTCCTGCCCTGAAAATCATGCCCTGAATCTCATGCCCTGAATCTCATGCTCTGAAACTCGTGCACTGAATCTCATGCCCTCAAGTTCCTGCACTGAAACTCATGCCCTGAATCTCATGCCCTGAAACTCATGCCCTGAATCACATGCCCTAAAACTCCTGCCCTGAATCATCTGCCCAGAATCTCATGCCCTGAATTACATGCCCTGAAATACCTGCCCTGAATCTCATGCCCTGAAACTCATGTCCTGAATCTCATGCCCTGAAACTCCTTCCCTCAAACTCATGCACTGAAACTCATGCCCTGAATCTCATGCCTTGAAACTCCTGCCCTCAAACTCATGCACTGAAACTCATGCCCTGAATCTCATGCCCTGAAACTCCTGCACTGAAACTCATGCCATGAATCTCATATCCTGAAACTCACGCCCTGAATCACATACTCTGAAACTCCTGCCCTGAAACTCATGCCCTGAAACTCATGCCCTGAAACTCATGCCCTGAATCTCATGTCTGAATCTCATGCTCTGAAACTCCTGCACTGAAACACCTGCCCTGAATCTCCTGCCCTGAAAATCATGCACTGAATCTCATGCCCTGAATCTCATGCCCTGAAACTCATGCACTGAATCTCATGCCCGCAAGTTCCTGGACTGAAACTCATGCCCTGAATCTCATGACCTGAAACTCATGCCCTGAACCTCATGCCCTGAAACTCAAGCCCTGAATCTCATGCCCTGAAACTCATGCCCTAAATCACATACCCTGAAACTCCTGCCCTGAAACTCATGCACTGAAACTCATGCCCTAAAACTCCTGCCCTGAAACTCATGCCCTGAAACTCATGCCCTGAAACTCATGCCCTGAATCTCCTGTCCTAAAACTCATGCCCTGAATCTCATGCCCTGAAACTCCTGCACTGAAACTCATGCCATGAATCTCATATCCTGAAACTCACGCCCTGAATCACATGCCCTGAAACTCCTGCCCTGAAACTCATGCCCTGAAACTCATGCCCTGAATCTCCTGTCCTGAAACTCATGCCCTGAATCTCATGCCCTGAATCTCATGCCCTGAAACTCCTGCACTGAAACACCTGCCCTGAATCTCCTGCCCTGAAAATCATGCCCTGAATCTCATGCCCTGAATCTCATGCTCTGAAACTCATGCACTGAATCTCATGCCCTCAAGTTCCTGGACTGAAACACATGCCCTGAATCTCATGACCTGAAACTCATGCCCTAAATCACATACCCTGAAACTGCTGCCCTAAAACTCATGCACTGAAACTCATGCCCTAAAACTCCTGCCCTGACACTCATGCGCTGAATCTCCTGTTCTAAAACTCATGCCCTGAATCTCATGCCCTGAATCTCACGTTCTGAAACTCGTGCACTGAATCTCATGACCTCAAGTTCCTGCACTGAAACTCATGCCCTGAATCTCATGTCCTGAAACTCCTGCCCTGAATCACCTACCCTGAAACTCATGCCCTGAAACTCATGCCCTGAAACTCATGCCCTGAATCTCCTGTCCTGAAACTCATGCCCTGAATCTCATGCCCTGAAACTTCTGCACTGAAACACCTGCCCTGAATCTCCTGCCCTGAAAATCATGCCCTGAATCTCATGCCCTGAAACTCATGCCCTACAACTCCTGCCCTGAAACTCATGCCCTGAAACTCATGCACTGAATCTCCTGTACTAAATCTCATGCCCTGAAACTCATGCCCTGACTCTCATGCCCTGAAACTCTTGCAGTGAAACACCTGCCCTGAATCTCCTGCCCTGAAACTCATGCCCTGAATCTCATGCCCTGAATCTCATGCTCTGAAACTCGTGCACTGAATCTCATGACCTCAAGTTCCTGCACTGAAACTCATGCCCTGAATCTCATGTCCTGAAAATCCTGCCCTGAATCACCTACCCTGAAACTCATGCTCTGAATCTCATGCCCTGAAACTCCTGCACTGAAACTCATGCCATGAATCTCATATCCTGAAACTCACGCCCTGAATCACATGCCCTGAAACTCCTGCCCTGAAACTCATGCCCTGAAACTCATGTCCTGAAACTCATGCCCTGAATCTCCTGTCCTGAAACCCATGTCCTGGATCTCATGCCATGAATCTCATGCCCTGAAACTCCTGCACTGAAACACCTGCCCTGAATCTCCTGCCCTGAAAATCATGCCCTCAATATCATGCCCTGAATCTCATGCTCTGAAACTCGTGCACTGAATCTCATGCCCTCAAGTTCCTGCACTGAATCTCATGCCCTCAAGTTCCTGCACTGAAACTCATGCCCTGAAACTCATGCCCTGAACCTCATGCCCTGAAACTCAAGCCCTGAATCTCATGCCCTGAAACTCATGCCCTAAATCACATACCCTGAAACTCCTGCCCTGAAACTCATGCACTGAAACTCATGCCCTGAATCACATGCCCTAAAACTCCTGCCCTGAATCATCTGCCCAGAATCTCATGCCCTGAATTACATGCCCTGAAATACCTGCCCTGAATCTCATGCCCTGAAACTCATGCCCTGAATCTCATGCCCTGAAACTCCTTCCCTCAAACTCATGCACTGAAACTCATGCCCTGAATCTCATGCCTTGAAACTCCTGCCCTCAAACTCATGCACTGAAACTCATGCCCTGAATCTCATGCCCTGAAACTCCTGCACTGAAACTCATGCCATGAATCTCATATCCTGAAACTCACGCCCTGAATCACATGCTCTGAAACTCCTGCCCTGAAACTCATGCCCTAAAACTCATGCCCTGAAACTCATGCCCTGAATCTCATGTCTGAATCTCATGCCCTGAAACTCCTGCCCTGAAAATCATGCACTGAATCTCATGCCCTGAATCTCATGCTCTGAAACTCATGCACTGAATCTCATGCCCTCAAGTTCCTGGACTGAAACACATGCCCTGAATCTCATGACCTGAAACTCATGCCCTGAACCTCATGCCCTGAAACTCAAGCCCTGAATCTCATGCCCTGAAACTCATGCCCTAAATCACATACCCTGAAACTGCTGCCCTGAAACTCATGCACTGAAACTCATGCCCTAAAACTCCTGCCCTGAAACTCATGCCCTGAAACTCATGCCCTGAAACTCATGCCCCGAATCTCCTGTCCTAAAACTCATGCCCTGAATCTCATGCCCTGAAACTCCTGCACTGAAACTCATGCCATGAATCTCATATCCTGAAACTCACGCCCTGAATCACATGCCCTGAAACTCCTGCCCTGAAACTCATGCCCTGAAACTCATGCCCTGAATCTCCTGTCCTGAAACTCATGCCCTGAATCTCATGCCCTGAATCTCATGCCCTGAAACTCCTGCACTGAAACACCTGCCCTGAATCTCCTGCCCTGAAAATCATGCCCTGAATCTCATGCTCTGAAACTCATGCACTGAATCTCATGCCCTCAAGTTCCTGGACTGAAACTCATGCCCTGAATCTCATGACCTGAAACTCATGCCCTGAACCTCATGCCCTGAAACTCAAGCCCTGAATCTCATGCCCTGAAACTCATGCCCTAAATCACATACCCTGAAACTCGTGCCCTAAAACTCATGCACTGAAACTCATGCCCTAAAACTCCTGCCCTGATACTCATGCCCTGAAACTCATGCCCTGAAATTCATGCCCTGAATCTCCTGTCCTAAAACTCATGCCCTGAATCACATGCCCTGAATCTCACGTTCTGAAACTCGTGCACTGAATCTCATGACCTCAAGTTCCTGCACTGAAACTCATGCCCTGAATCTCATGTCCTGAAACTCCTGCCCTGAATCACCTACCCTGAAACTCATGCCCTGAAACTCCTGCACTGAAACTCATGCCATGAATCTCATATCCTGAAACTCACGCCCTGAATCACATGCCCTGAAACTCCTGCCCTGAAACTCATGCCCTGAAACTCATGCCCTGAATCTCCTGTCCTGAAACTCATGCCCTGAATCTCATGCCCTGAATCTCATGCCCTGAAACTCCTGCACTGAAACACCTGCCCTGAATCTCCTGCCCTGAAAATCATGCCCTGAATCTCATGCCCTGAATCTCATGCTCTGAAACTCGTGCACTGAATTTCATGCCCTGAAGTTCCTGCCCTCAAACTCATGCCCTGAATCTCATGCCCTGAAACTCCTGCACTGAAACTCATGCCATGAATCTCATATCCTGAAACTCACGCCCTGAATCACATGCCCTGAAACTCCTGCCCTGAAACTCATGCCCTGAAACTCATGCCCTGAATCTCCTGTCCTGAAACTCATGCCCTGAATCTCATGCCCTGAATCTCATGCCCTGAAACTCCTTCATTGAAGCACCTGCCCTGAATCTCCTGCACTGAAAATCATGCCCTGAATCTCAGGCCCTGAATCTCATGCTCTGAAACTCGTGCACTGAATCTCATGCCCTCAAGTTCCTGCACTGAAACTCATGCCCTGAATCTCATGCCCTGAAACTCATGTCCTGAACCTCATGCCTTGAAACTCAAGCCCTGAATCTCATGCCCTAAATCACATACCCTGAAACTCCTGCCTTGAAATTCATGCACTGAAACTCATGCCCTGAATCACATGCCCTAAAACTTCTGTTCTGAATCATCTGCCCAGAAACTCATGCCCTGAATTACATGCCCTGAAATACCTGCCCTGAATCTCATGCCCTGAAACTCATGCCCTGAATCTCATGCCCTGAAACTCCTGCCCTCAAAGTCATGCACTGAAACTCATGCCCTGAATCTCATGCCTTGAAACTCCTGCCCTCAAACTCATGCACTGAAACTCATGCCCTGAAACTCCTGCACTGAAACTCATGCCATGAATCTCATATCCTGAAACTCACGCCCTGATTCACATGGCCTGAAACTCCTGCCCTGAAACTCATGCCCTGAAACTCATGCCCTGAATCTCATGCCCTGAATCTCATGCCCTGAAACTCCTGCACTGAAACACCTGCCCTGAATCTCCTGCCCTGAAAATCATGCCCTGAATCTCATGCCTTGAATCTCATGCTCTGAAACTCATGCACTGAATCTCATCCCCTCAAGTTCCTGGACTGAAACTCATGCCCTGAATCTCATGACCTGTAACTCATGCCCTGAACCTCATGCCCTGAAACTCAAGCCCTGAATCTCATGCCCTGAAACTCATGCCCTAAATCACATACCCTGAAAATCCTGCCCTGAAACTCATGCCCTGAATCACATGCCCTAAAACTCCTGCCCTGAAACTCATGCCCTGAAACTCAGGCCCTGAATCTCCTGTCCTAAAACTCATGCCATGAATCTCATATCCTGAAACTCACGCCCTGAATCACATGCCCTGTAACTCCTGCCCTGAAACTCATGCCCTGAAACTCATGCCCTGAAACTCATGCCCTGAATCTCCTGTCCTGAAACTCATGCCCTGAATCTCATGCCCTGAATCTCATGCCCTGAAACTCCTGCACTGAAACACCTGCCCTGAATCTCATGCCCTGAATCTCATGCTCTGAAACTCGTGCACTGAATCTCATGCCCTCAAGTTCCAGCACTGAAACTCATGCCCTGAATCTCATGCCCTGAACCTCATGCCCTGCAACTCAAGCCCTGAATCTCATGCCCTGAAACTCATGCCCTAAATCACATACCCTGAAACTCCTGCCCTGAAACTCATGCACTGAAACTCATGCCCTGAATCACATGCCCTAAAACTTCTGCCCTGAATCATCTGCCCAGAAATTCATGCCCTGAATTGCATTCCCTGAAATACCTGCCCTGAATCTCATGCCCTGAAACTCATGCCGTGAATCTCATGCCCTGAAACTCCTGCCCTCAAACTCATGCACGGAAACTCATGCCCTGAATCTCATGCCTTGAAACTCCTGCCCTCAAACTCATGCACTGAAACTCATGCCCTGAATCTCATGCCCTGAAACTTCTGCACAGAAACTCATGCCATGAATCTCATATCCTGAAACTCACGCCCTGAATCACATGCCCTGAAACTCCTGCCCTGAAAGTCATGCCCTGAAACTCATGCCCTGAAACTCATGCCCTGAATCTCATGCCCTGAATCTCATGCCCTGAAACTCCTGCACTGAAACACCTGCCCTGAATCTCCTGCCCTGAAAATGATGCCCTGAATCTCATGCTCTGAAACTCGTGCACTGAATCTCATGCCCTGAAACTCCTGCCCTGAAACTCATGCCCTGAAACTCATGCCCAGAAACTCACGTCCTGAAACTCATGCCCTGAATCTCCTGTCCTGAAACTCATGCCCTGAATATCATGCCCTGAATCTCATGCTCTGAAACTCGTGCACTGAATCTCATGCCCTCAAGTTCCTGCACTGAATCTCATGCCCTCAAGTTCCTGCACTGAAACTCATGCCCTGAAACTCATGCCCTGAACCTCATGCCCTGAAACTCAAGCCCTGAATCTCATGCCCTGAAACTCATGCCCTAAATCACATACCCTGAAACTCCTGCCCTGAAACTCATGCACTGAAACTCATGCCCTGAATCACATGCCCTAAAACTCCTGCCCTGAATCATCTGCCCAGAATCTCATGCCCTGAATTACATGCCCTGAAATACCTGCCCTGAATCTCATGCCCTGAAACTCATGCCCTGAATCTCATGCCCTGAAACTCCTTCCCTCAAACTCATGCACTGAAACTCATGCCCTGAATCTCATGCCTTGAAACTCCTGCCCTAAAACTCATGCACTGAAACTCATGCCCTGAATCTCATGCCCTGAAACTTCTGCACTGAAACTCATGCCATGAATCTCATATCCTGAAACTCACGCCCTGAATCACATGCTCTGAAACTCCTGCCCTGAAACTCATGTCCTGAAACTCATGCCCTGAATCTCATGTCTGAATCTCATGCCCTGAAACTCCTGCACTGAAACACCTGCCCTGAATCTCCTGCCCTGAAAATCATGCACTGAATCTCATGCCCTGAATCTCATGCTCTGAAACTCATGCACTGAATCTCATGCCCTCAAGTTCCTGGTCTGAAACTCATGCCCTGAATCTCCTGTCCTAAAACTCATGCCCTGAATCTCATGCCCTGAAACTCCTGCACTGAAACTCATGCCATGAATCTCATATCCTGAAACTCACGCCCTGAATCACATGCCCTGAAACTCCTGCCTTGAAATTCATGCCCTGAAACTCATGCCCTGAATCTCCTGTCCTGAAACTCATGCCCTGAATATCATGCCATGAATCTCATGCCCTGAAACTCCTGCACTGAAACACCTGCCCTGAATCTCCTGCCCTGAAAATCATGCCCTGAATCTCATGCCCTGAATCTCATGCTCTGAAACTCATGCACTGAATCTCATGCCCTCAAGTTCCTGGACTGAAACTCATGCCCTGAATCTCATGACCTGAAACTCATGCCCTGAACCTCATGCCCTGAAACTCAAGCCCTGAATCTCATGCCCTGAAACTCATGCCCTAAATCACATACCCTGAAACTCCTGCCCTAAAAGTCATGCACTGAAACTCATGCCCTAAAACTCCTGCCCGGAAACTCATGCCCTGAAACTCATGCCCTGAAACTCATGCCCTGAATCTCCTGTCCTAAAACTCATGCCCTGAATCTCATGCCCTGAATCTCACGTTCTAAAACTCGTGCACTGAATCTCATGACCTCAAGTTCCCGCACTGAAACTCATGCCCTGAATCTCATGTCCTGAAACTCCTGCACTGAAACTCATGCCATGAATCTCATATCCTGAAACTCACGCCCTGAATCACATGCCCTGAAACTCCTGCCCTGAAACTCATGCCCTGAAACTCATGCCCTGAATCTCCTGTCCTGAAACTCATGCCCTGAATCTCATGCCCTGAATCTCATGCCCTGAAACTCCTGCACTGAAACACCTGCCCTGAATCTCCTGCCCTGAAAATCGTGCCCTGAATCTCATTCCCTGAATCTCATGCTCTGAAACTCGTGCACTGAATCTCATGCCCTCAAGTTCCTGCCATGAAACTCATGCCCTGAATCTCATGCCCTGAAACTCCTGCACTGAAACTCATGCCATGAATCTCATATCCTGAAACTCACGCCCTGAATCACATGCCCTGAAACTCCTGCCCTGAAACTCATGCCCTGAAACTCATGCCCTGAATCTCCTGTCCTGAATCTCATGCCCTGAATCTCATGCCCTGAATCTCATGCCCTGAAACTCCTGCACTGAAGCACCTGCCCTGAATCTCCTGCACTGAAAATCATGCCCTGAATCTCATGCTCTGAAACTCGTGCACTGAATCTCATGCCCTCAAGTTCCTGCACTGAAACTCATGCCCTGAATCTCATGCCCTGAAACTCATGTCCTGAACCTCATGCCTTGAAACTCAAGCCCTGAATCTCATGCCCTAAATCACATACCCTGAAACTCCTGCCTTGAAATTCATGCACTGAAACTCATGCCCTGAATCTCATGCCCTGAAACTCCTGCCCTCAAACTCATGCACTGAAACTCATGCCCTGAATCTCATGCCTTGAAACTCCTGCCCTCAAACTCCTGCCCTGAATCACCTACCCTGAAACTCATGCCCTGAATCTCATGCCCTGAAACTCCTGCACTGAAACTGATGCCATGAATGTCATATCCCGAAACTCACGCCCTGAATCACATGCTCTGAATCTCATATCCTGAAACTCACGCCCTGAATCACATGCTCTGAATCTCCTGCCCTGAAACTCATGCCCTGAAACTCATGCCCTGAATCTCATGCCCTGAATCTCATGCCCTGAAACTCCTGCACTGAAACACCTGCTCTGAATCTCCTGCCCTGAAAATCATGCACTGAATCTCATGCACTGAATCTCATGCTCTGAAACTCATGCACTGAATCTCATGCCCTCAAGTTCCTGGACTGAAACTCATGCACTGAATCTCATGACCTGAAACTCATGCCCTGAACCTCATGCCCTGAAACTCAAGCCCTGAATCTCATGCCCTGAAACTCATGCCCTAAATCACATACCCTGAAACTCCTGCCCTGAAACTCATGCACTGAAACTCATGCCCTAAAACTCCTGCCCTGAAACTCCTGCCCTGAAACTCATGCCCTGAAACTCATGCCCTGAATCTCCTGTCCTAAAACTCATGCCCTGAATCTCATGCCCTGAAACTCCTGCACTGAAACTCATGCCATGAATCTCATATCCTGAAACTCACGCCCTGAATCACATGCCCTGAAATTCCTGCCCTGAAACTCATGCCCTGAAACTCATGCCCTGAATCTCCTGTCCTGAAACTCATGCCCTGAATCTCATGCCCTGAATCTCATGCCCTGAAACTCCTGCACTGAAAAACCTGCCCTGAATCTCCTGCCCTGAAAATCATGCCCTGAATCTCATGCTCTGAAACTCATGCACTGAATCTCATGCCCTCAAGTTCCTGGACTGAAACTCATGCCCTGAATCTCATGACCTGAAACTCATGCCCTGAACCTCATGCCCTGAAACTCAAGCCCTGAATCTCATTCCCTGAAACTCATGCCCTAAAACTCCTGCCCTGAAACTCATGCCCTGAAACTCATTCCCTGAAACTCATGCCCTGAATCTCCTCTCCTAAAACTCATGCCCTGAATCTCATGCCCTGAATCTCACGCTCTGAAAGTCGTGCCCTGAATCTCATGCCCTGAATCTCACGCTCTGAAAGTCGTGCACTGAATCTCATGACCTCAAGTTCCTGCACTGAAACTCATGCCCTGAATCACATGCCCTGAAACTCCTGTCCTGAAACTCATGCCCTGAAACTCATGCCCTGAATCTCATGCCCTGAAACACCTGCCCTGAATCTCCTGCCCTGAAAATCATGCCCTGAATCTCATGCCCTGAATCTCATGCTCTGAAACTCGTGCACTGAATCTCATGCCCTCAAGTTCCTGCACTGAAACTCATGCCCTGAATCTCATGCCCTGAAACTCATGCCCTGAACCTCATGCCCTGAAACTCATGCCCTAAATCACATACCCTGAAACTCCTGCCCTGAAACTCATGCACTGAAACTCATGCCCTGAATCACATGCCCTAAAACTCCTGCCCTGAATCATCTGCCCAGAAACTCATGCCCTGAATTACATGCCCTGAAATACCTGCCCTGAATCTCATGCCCTGAAACTCATGCCCTGAATCTCATGCCCTGAAACTCCTGCCCTCAACTCATGCCCTGAAACTCATGCCCTGAATCTCATGCCCTGAAACTCCTGCACTGAAACTCATGCCATGAATCTCATATCCTGAAACTCACGCTCTGAATCACATGCCCTGAAACTCCTGCCCTGAAACTCATGCCCTGAAACTCATGCCCTGATTCTCCTGTCCTGAAACTCATGCCCTGAATCTCATGCCCTGAATCTCATGCCCTGAAACTCCTGCACTGAAACACCTGCCCTGAATCTCCTGCCCTGAAAATCGTGCCCTGAATCTCATGCCCTGAATCTCATGCTCTGAAACTCGTGCACTGAATCTCATGCCCTCAAGTTCCTGCCCTGAAACTCATGCCCTGAATCTCATGCCCTGAAACTCCTGCCCTGAAACTCATGCCATGAATCTCATATCCTGAAACTCACGCCCTGAATCACATGCCCTGAAACTCCTGCCCTGAAACTCATGCCCTGAAACTCATGCCCTGAATCTCCTGTCCTGAATCTCATGCCCTGAATCTCATGCCCTGAATCTCATGCCCTGAAACTCCTGCACTGAAGCACCTGCCCTGAATCTCCTGCACTGAAAATCATGCCCTGAATCTCATGCCCTGAATCTCATGCTCTGAAACTCGTGCACTGAATCTCATGCCCTCAAGTTCCTGCACTGAAACTCATGCCCTGAATCTCATGCCCTGAAACTCATGTCCTGAACCTCATGCCTTGAAACTCAAGCCCTGAATCTCATGCCCTAAATCACATACCCTGAAACTCCTGCCTTGAAATTCATGCACTGAAACTCATGCCCTGAATCTCATGCCCTGAAACTCCTGCCCTCAAACTCATGCACTGAAACTCATGCCCTGAATCTCATGCCTTGAAACTCCTGCCCTCAAACTCATGCACTGAAACTCATGCCCTGAATCTCATGCCCTGAAACTCCTGCACTGAAACTGATGCCATGAATGTCATATCCCGAAACTCACGCCCTGAATCACATGCTCTGAATCTCATATCCTGAAACTCACGCCCTGAATCACATGCTCTGAAACTCCTGCCCTGAAACTCATGCCCTGAAACTCATGCCCTGAATCTCATGCCCTGAATCTCATGCCCTGAAACTCCTGCACTGAAACACCTGCTCTGAATCTCCTGCCCTGAAAATCATGCACTGAATCTCATGCCCTGAATCTCATGCCCTGAAACTCATGCACTGAATCTCATGCCCTCAAGTTCCTGGACTGAAACTCATGCCCTGAATCTCATGACCTGAAACTCATGCCCTGAACCTCATGCCCTGAAACTCAGGCCCTGAATCTCATGCCCTGAAACTCATGCCCTAAATCACATACCCTGAAACTCCTGCCCTGAAACTCATGCACTGAAACTCATGCCCTAAAACTCCTGCCCTGAAACTCCTGCCCTGAAACTCATGCCCTGAAACTCATGCCCTGAATCTCCTGTCCTAAAACTCATGCCCTGAATCTCATGCCCTGAAACTCCTGCACTGAAACTCATGCCATGAATCTCATATCCTGAAACTCACGCCCTGAATCACATGCCCTGAAACTCCTGCCCTGAAACTCATGCCCTGAAACTCATGCCCTGAATCTCCTGTCCTGAAACTCATGCCCTGAATCTCATGCCCTGAATCTCATGCCCTGAAACTCCTGCACTGAAACACCTGCCCTGAATCTCCTGCCCTGAAAATCATGCCTGAATCTCATGCTCTGAAACTCATGCACTGAATCTCATGCCCTCAAGTTCCTGGACTGAAACTCATGCCCTGAATCTCATGACCTGAAACTCATGCCCTGAACCTCATGCCCTGAAACTCAAGCCCTGAATCTCATTCCCTGAAACTCATGCCCTTAAACTCCTGCCCTGAAACTCATGCCCTGAATCACATGCCCTAAAACTCCTGCCCTGAATCATCTGCCCAGAAACTCATGCCCTGAATTACATGCCCTGAAATACCTGCCCTGAATCTCATGCCCTGAAACTCATGCCCTGAATCTCATGCCCTGAAACTCCTGCCCTCAAACTCATGCCCTGAAACTCATGCCCTGAATCTCATGCCCTGAAACTCCTGCACTGAAACTCATGCCATGAATCTCATATCCTGAAACTCACGCCCTGAATCACATGCCCTGAAACTCATGCCCTGAAACTCATGCCCTGATTCTCCTGTCCTGAAACTCATGCCCTGAATCTCATGCCCTGAATCTCATGCCCTGAAACTCCTGCACTGAAACACCTGCTCTGAATCTCCTGCCCTGAAAATCATGCACTGAATCTCATGCCCTGAATCTCATGCTCTGAAACTCATGCACTGAATCTCATGCCCTCAAGTTCCTGGACTGAAACTCATGCCCTGAATCTCATGACCTGAAACTCATGCCCTGAACCTCATGCCCTGAAACTCAAGCCCTGAATCTCATGCCCTGAAACTCATGCCCTAAATCACATACCCTGAAACTCCTGCCCTGAAACTCATGCACTGAAACTCATGCCCTAAAACTCCTGCCCTGAAACTCCTGCCCTGAAACTCATGCCCTGAAACTCATGCCCTGAATCTCCTGTCCTGAAACTCATGCCCTGAATCTCATGCCCTGAATCTCATGCCCTGAAACTCCTGCACTGAAACACCTGCCCTGAATCTCCTGCCCTGAAAATCATGCCCTGAATCTCATGCTCTGAAACTCATGCACTGAATCTCATGCCCTCAAGTTCCTGGACTGAAACTCATGCCCTGAATTTCATGACCTGAAACTCATGCCCTGAACCTCATGCCCTGAAACTCAAGCCCTGAATCTCATTCCCTGAAACACATGCCCTAAAACTCCTGCCCTGAAACTCATGCCCTGAAACTCATTCCCTGAAACTCATGCCCTGAATCTCCTCTCCTAAAACTCATGCCCTGAATCTCATGCCCTGAATCTCACGCTCTGAAAGTCGTGCCCTGAATCTCATGCCCTGAATCTCACGCTCTGAAAGTCGTGCACTGAATCTCATGACCTCAAGTTCCTGCACTGAAACTCATGCCCTGAATCACATGCCCTGAAACTCCTGTCCTGAAACTCATGCCCTGAAACTCATGCCCTGAATCTCATGCCCTGAAACACCTGCCCTGAATCTCCTGCCCTGAAAATCATGCCCTGAATCTCATGCCCTGAATCTCATGCTCTGAAACTCGTGCACTGAATCTCATGCCCTCAAGTTCCTGCACTGAAACTCATGCCCTGAATCTCATGCCCTGAAACTCATGCCCTGAACCTCATGCCCTAAAACTCCTGCCCTGAATCATCTGCCCAGAAACTCATGCCCTGAATTACATGCCCTGAAATACCTGCCCTGAATCTCATGCCCTGAAACTCATGCCCTGAATCTCATGCCCTGAAACTCCTGCCCTCAAACTCATGCCCTGAAACTCATGCCCTGAATCTCATGCCCTGAAACTCCTGCACTGAAACTCATGCCATGAATCTCATATCCTGAAACTCACGCCCTGAATTACATGCCCTGAAACTTCTGCCCTGAAACTCATGCCCTGAAACTCATGCCCTGAATCTCCTGTCCTGAAACTCATGCCCTGAATCTCATGCCCTCAAGTTCCTGCACTGAAACTCATGCCCTGAAACTCATGTCCTGAATCTCATTCCCTGAAACTCATGTCCTGAAACTTATGCCCTGAAACTCATGCCCTTAAACTCATGCCCTGAATCTCATGCCCTGAATCTCATGCCCTGAATGTCCTGCACTGAAATACCTGCCCTGAATCTCCTGCCCTGAAAATCATGCCCTGAATTTCATGCCCTGAATCTCATGCTCTGAAACTCATGCACTGAATCTCATGCCCTCAAGTTCCTGGACTGAAACTCATGCCCTGAATCTCATGACATGAAACTCATGCCCTGAACCTCATGCCCTGAAACTCAAGCCCTGAATCTCATGCCCTGAAACTCATGCCCTAAATCACATACCCAGTAACTCCTGCCCTGAAACTCATGCACTGAACCTCATGCCCTGAATCACATGCCCTACAACTCCTGCCCTGAATCTCATGCCCTGAAACTCATGCACTGAATCTCCTGTACTAAATCTCATGCCCTGAATCTCATGCCCTGAATCTCATGCCCTGAATCTCATGCTCTGAAACTCGTGCACTGAATCTCATGACCTCAAGTTCCTGCACTGAAACTCATGCCCTGAATCTCATGTCCTGAAACTCCTGCCCTGAATCACCTACCCTGAAACTCATGCTCTGAATCTCATGCCCTGAAACTCCTGCACTGAAACTCATGCCATGAATCTCATATCCTGAAACTCACGCCCTGAATCACATGCCCTGAAACTCCTGCTCTGAAACTCATGCCCTGAAACACATGTCCTGAAACTCATGCCCTGAATCTCCTGTCCTGAAACTCATGCCCTGAAACTCATGCCCTGAATCTCATGCCCTGAAACTCCTGCACTGAAACTCATGCCATGAATCTCATATCCTGAAACTCACGCCCTGAATTACATGCCCTGAAACTTCTGCCCTGAAACTCATGCCCTGAAACTCATGCCCTGAATCTCATGCCCTGAATCTCATGCTCTGAAACTCGTGCACTGAATCTCATGACCTCAAGTTCCTGCACTGAAACTCATGCCCTGAATCTCATGTCCTGAAACTCCTGCCCTGAATCACCTACCCTGAAACTCATGCTCTGAATCTCATGCCCTGAAACTCCTGCACTGAAACTCATGCCATGAATCTCATATCCTGAAACTCACGCCCTGAATCACATGCCCTGAAACTCCTGCTCTGAAACTCATGCCCTGAAACACATGTCCTGAAACTCATGCCCTGAATCTCCTGTCCTGAAACTCATGCCTGAATCTCATGCCCTGAATCTCATGCCCTGAAACTCCTGCACTGAAACTCATGCCATGAATCTCATATCCTGAAACTCACGCCCTGAATTACATGCCCTGAAACTTCTGCCCTGAAACTCATGCCCTGAAACTCATGCCCTGAAACTCATGCCTTGAATCTCCTGTCCTGAAACTCATGCCCTGAATCTCATGCCCTCAAGTTCCTGCACTGAAACTCATGCCCTGAAACTCATGTCCTGAATCTCATTCCCTGAAACTCATGTCCTGAAACTTATGCCCTGAAACTCATGCCCTTAAACTCATGCCCTGAATCTCATGCCCTGAATCTCATGCCCTGAATGTCCTGCACTGAAATACCTGCCCTGAATCTCCTGCCCTGAAAATCATGCCCTGAATTTCATGCCCTGAATCTCATGCTCTGAAACTCATGCACTGAATCTCATGCCCTCAAGTTCCTGGACTGAAACTCATGCCCTGAATCTCATGACATGAAACTCATGCCCTGAACCTCATGCCCTGAAACTCAAGCCCTGAATCTCATGCCCTGAAACTCATGCCCTAAATCACATACCCAGAAACTCCTGCCCTGAAACTCATGCACTGAAACTCATGCCCTGAATCACATGCCCTACAACTCCTGCCCTGAAACTCATGCCCTGAAACTCATGCACTGAATCTCCTGTACTAAATCTCATGCCCTGAATCTCATGCCCTGAATCTCATGCCCTGAAACTCTTGCAGTGAAACACCTGCCCTGAATCTCCTGCCCTGAAACTCATGCCCTGAATCTCATGCCCTGAATCTCATGCTCTGAAACTCGTGCACTGAATCTCATGACCTCAAGTTCCTGCACTGAAACTCATGCCCTGAATCTCATGTCCTGAAACTCCTGCCCTAAATCACCTACCCTGAAACTCATGCTCTGAATCTCATGCCCTGAAACTCCTGCACTGAAACTCATGCCATGAATCTCATATCCTGAAACTCACGCCCTGAATCACATGCCCTGAAACTCCTGCTCTGAAACTCATGCCCTGAAACACATGTCCTGAAACTCATGCCCTGAATCTCCTGTCCTGAAACTCATGCCCTGAATCTCATGCCCTGAATCTCATGCCCTGAAACTCCTGCACTGAAACACCTGCCCTGAATCTCCTGCCCTGAAAATCATGCCCTGAATCTCATGCCCTGAATCTCATGCTCTGAAACTCGTGCACTGAATCTCATGCCCTCAAGTTCCTGCACTGAAACTCATGCCCTGAATCTCATGCCCTGAAACACATGCCCTGAACCTCATGCCCTGAAACTCAAGCCCTGAATCTCATGCCCTGAAACTCATGCCCTAAATCACATACCCTGAAACTCCTGCCCTGAAACTCATGCACTGAAACTCATGCCCTGAATCACATGCCCTAAAACTCCTGCCCTGAATCATCTGCCCAGAATCTCATGCCCTGAATTACATGCCCTGAAATACCTGCCCTGATCTCATGCCCTGAAACTCATGCCCTGAATCTCATGCCCTGAAACTCCTGCCCTCAAACTCATGCACTGAAACTCATGCCCTGAATCTCATGCCCTGAAACTCCTGCACTGAAACTCATGCCATGAATCTCATATCCTGAAACTCACGCACTGAATCACATGCTCTGAAACTCCTGCCCTGAAACTCATGCCCTGAAACTCATGCCCTGAATCTCATGCCCTGAATCTCATGCTCTGAAACTCATGCACTGAATCTCATGCCCTCAAGTTCCTGGACTGAAACTCATGCCCTGAATCTCATGACCTGAAACTCATGCCCTGAACCTCATGCCCTGAAACTCAAGCCCTGAATCTCATGCCCTGAAACTCATGCCCTAAATCACATACCCTGAAACTCCTGCCCTGAAACTCATGCACTGAAACTCATGCCCTAAAACTCCTGCCCTGAAACTCCTGCCCTGAAACTCATGCCCTGAATCTCCTGTCCTAAAACTCATGCCCTGAATCTCATGCCCTGAAACTCCTGCACTGAAACTCATGCCATGAATCTCATATCCTGAAACTCACGCCCTGAATCACATGCCCTGAAACTCCTGCCCTGAAACTCATGCCCTGAAACTCATGCCCTGAATCTCCTGTCCTGAAACTCATGCCCTGAATCTCATGCCCTGAATCTCATGCCCTGAAACTCCTGCACTGAAACACCTGCCCTGAATCTCCTGCCCTGAAAATCATGCCCTGAATTACATGCCCTGAAACACCTGCCCTGAATCTCATGCCCTGAAACTCATGCCTTGAATCTCATGCCCTGAAACTCCTGCCCTCAAACTCATGCCCTGAAACTCATGCCCTGAATCTCATGCCCTGAAACTCCTGCACTGAAACTCATGCCATGAATCTCATATCCTGAAACTCACGCCCTGAATCACATGCCCTGAAACTCATGCCCTGATACTCATGCCCTGATTCTCCTGTCCTGAAACTCATGCCCTGAATCTCATGCCCTGAATCTCATGCCCTGAAACTCTTGCACTGAAACACCTGCTCTGAATCTCCTGCCCTGAAAATCATGCACTGAATCTCATGCCCTGAATCTCATGCTCTGAAACTCATGCACTGAATCTCATGCCCTCAAGTTCCTGGACTGAAACTCATGCCCTGAATCTCATGACCTGAAACTCCTGTCCTGAAACTCATGCCCTGAAACTCATGCCCTGAATCTCATGCCCTGAAACACCTGCCCTGAATCTCCTGCCCTGAAAATCATGCCCTGAATCTCATGCCCTGAATCTCATGCTCTGAAACTCACGCTCTGAAAGTCGTGCCCTGAATCTCATGCCCTGAATCTCACGCTCTGAAAGTCGTGCACTGAATCTCATGACCTCAAGTTCCTGCACTGAAACTCATGCCCTGAATCACATGCCCTGAAACTCCTGTCCTGAAACTCATGCCCTGAAACTCATGCCCTGAATCTCATGCCCTGAAACACCTGCCCTGAATCTCCTGCCCTGAAAATCATGCCCTGAATCTCATGCCCTGAATCTCATGCTCTGAAACTCGTGCACTGAATCTCATGCCCTCAAGTTCCTGCACTGAAACTCATGCCCTGAATCTCATGCCCTGAAACTCATGCCCTGAACCTCATGCCCTGAAACTCATGCCCTAAATCACATACCCTGAAACTCCTGCCCTGAAACTCATGCACTGAAACTCATGCCCTGAATCACATGCCCTAAAACTCCTGCCCTGAATCATCTGCCCAGAAACTCATGCCCTGAATTACATGCCCTGAAATACCTGCCCTGAATCTCATGCCCTGAAACTCATGCCCTGAATCTCATGCCCTGAAACTCCTGCCCTCAAACTCATGCCCTGAAACTCATGCCCTGAATCTCATGCCCTGAAACTCCTGCACTGAAACTCATGCCATGAATCTCATATCCTGAAACTCACGCCCTGAATTACATGCCCTGAAACTTCTGCCCTGAAACTCATGCCCTGAAACTCATGCCCTGAAACTCATGCCCTGAATCTCCTGTCCTGAAAATCATGCCCTGAATCTCATGCCCTCAAGTTCCTGCACTGAAACTCATGCCCTGAAACTCATGTCCTGAATCTCATTCCCTGAAACTCATGTCCTGAAACTTATGCCCTGAAACTCATGCCCTTAAACTCATGCCCTGAATCTCATGCCCTGAATCTCATGCCCTGAATGTCCTGCACTGAAATATCTGCCCTGAATCTCCTGCCCTGAAAATCATGCCCTGAATTTCATGCCCTGAATCTCATGCTCTGAAACTCATGCACTGAATCTCATGCCCTCAAGTTCCTGGACTGAAACTCATGCCCTGAATCTCATGACATGAAACTCATGCCCTGAACCTCATGCCCTGAAACTCAAGCCCTGAATCTCATGCCCTGAAACTCATGCCCTAAATCACATACCCAGTAACTCCTGCCCTGAAACTCATGCACTGAACCTCATGCCCTGAATCACATGCCCTACAACTCCTGCCCTGAATCTCATGCCCTGAAACTCATGCACTGAATCTCCTGTACTAAATCTCATGCCCTGAATCTCATGCCCTGAATCTCATGCCCTGAATCTCATGCCCTGAATCTCATGCTCTGAAACTCGTGCACTGAATCTCATGACCTCAAGTTCCTGCACTGAAACTCATGCCCTGAATCTCATGTCCTGAAACTCCTGCCCTGAATCACCTACCCTGAAACTCATGCTCTGAATCTCATGCCCTGAAACTCCTGCACTGAAACTCATGCCATGAATCTCATATCCTGAAACTCACGCCCTGAATCAAATGCCCTGAAACTCCTGCTCTGAAACTCATGCCCTGAAACACATGTCCTGAAACTCATGCCCTGAATCTCCTGTCCTGAAACTCATGCCCTGAAACTCATGCCCTGAATCTCATGCCCTGAAACTCCTGCACTGAAACTCATGCCATGAATCTCATATCCTGAAACTCACGCCCTGAATTACATGCCCTGAAACTTCTGCCCTGAAACTCATGCCCTGAAACTCATGCCCTGAATCTCATGCCCTGAATCTCATGCCCTGAAACACCTGCCCTGAATCTCCTGCCCTGAAAATCATGCCCTGAATCTCATGCCCTGAATCTCATGCTCTGAAACTCGTGCACTGAATCTCATGCCCTCAAGTTCCTGCACTGAAACTCATGCCCTGAATCTCATGCCCTGAAACTCATGCCCTGAACCTCATGCCCTGAAACTCATGCCCTAAATCACATACCCTGAAACTCCTGCCCTGAAACTCATGCACTGAAACTCATGCCCTGAATCACATGCCCTAAAACTCCTGCCCTGAATCATCTGCCCAGAAACTCATGCCCTGAATTACATGCCCTGAAATACCTGCCCTGAATCTCATGCCCTGAAACTCATGCCCTGAATCTCATGCCCTGAAACTCCTGCCCTCAAACTCATGCCCTGAAACTCATGCCCTGAATCTCATGCCCTGAAACTCCTGCACTGAAACTCATGCCATGAATCTCATATCCTGAAACTCACGCTCTGAATCACATGCCCTGAAACTCCTGCCCTGAAACTCATGCCCTGAAACTCATGCCCTGATTCTCCTGTCCTGAAACTCATGCCCTGAATCTCATGCCCTGAATCTCATGCCCTGAAACTCCTGCACTGAAACACCTGCCCTGAATCTCCTGCCCTGAAAATCGTGCCCTGAATCTCATGCCCTGAATCTCATGCTCTGAAACTCGTGCACTGAATCTCATGCCCTCAAGTTCCTGCCCTGAAACTCATGCCCTGAATCTCATGCCCTGAAACTCCTGCCCTGAAACTCATGCCATGAATCTCATATCCTGAAACTCACGCCCTGAATCACATGCCCTGAAACTCCTGCCCTGAAACTCATGCCCTGAAACTCATGCCCTGAATCTCCTGTCCTGAATCTCATGCCCTGAATCTCATGCCCTGAATCTCATGCCCTGAAACTCCTGCACTGAAGCACCTGCCCTGAATCTCCTGCACTGAAAATCATGCCCTGAATCTCATGCCCTGAATCTCATGCTCTGAAACTCGTGCACTGAATCTCATGCCCTCAAGTTCCTGCACTGAAACTCATGCCCTGAATCTCATGCCCTGAAACTCATGTCCTGAACCTCATGCCTTGAAACTCAAGCCCTGAATCTCATGCCCTAAATCACATACCCTGAAACTCCTGCCTTGAAATTCATGCACTGAAACTCATGCCCTGAATCTCATGCCCTGAAACTCCTGCCCTCAAACTCATGCACTGAAACTCATGCCCTGAATCTCATGCCTTGAAACTCCTGCCCTCAAACTCATGCACTGAAACTCATGCCCTGAATCTCATGCCCTGAAACTCCTGCACTGAAACTGATGCCATGAATGTCATATCCCGAAACTCACGCCCTGAATCACATGCTCTGAATCTCATATCCTGAAACTCACGCCCTGAATCACATGCTCTGAAACTCCTGCCCTGAAACTCATGCCCTGAAACTCATGCCCTGAATCTCATGCCCTGAATCTCATGCCCTGAAACTCCTGCACTGAAACACCTGCTCTGAATCTCCTGCCCTGAAAATCATGCACTGAATCTCATGCCCTGAATCTCATGCCCTGAAACTCATGCACTGAATCTCATGCCCTCAAGTTCCTGGACTGAAACTCATGCCCTGAATCTCATGACCTGAAACTCATGCCCTGAACCTCATGCCCTGAAACTCAGGCCCTGAATCTCATGCCCTGAAACTCATGCCCTAAATCACATACCCTGAAACTCCTGCCCTGAAACTCATGCACTGAAACTCATGCCCTAAAACTCCTGCCCTGAAACTCCTGCCCTGAAACTCATGCCCTGAAACTCATGCCCTGAATCTCCTGTCCTAAAACTCATGCCCTGAATCTCATGCCCTGAAACTCCTGCACTGAAACTCATGCCATGAATCTCATATCCTGAAACTCACGCCCTGAATCACATGCCCTGAAACTCCTGCCCTGAAACTCATGCCCTGAAACTCATGCCCTGAATCTCCTGTCCTGAAACTCATGCCCTGAATCTCATGTCCTGAATCTCATGCCCTGAAACTCCTGCACTGAAACACCTGCCCTGAATCTCCTGCCCTGAAAATCATGCCCTGAATCTCATGCTCTGAAACTCATGCACTGAATCTCATGCCCTCAAGTTCCTGGACTGAAACTCATGCCCTGAATCTCATGACCTGAAACTCATGCCCTGAACCTCATGCCCTGAAACTCAAGCCCTGAATCTCATTCCCTGAAACTCATGCCCTTAAACTCCTGCCCTGAAACTCATGCCCTGAATCACATGCCCTAAAACTCCTGCCCTGAATCATCTGCCCAGAAACTCATGCCCTGAATTACATGCCCTGAAATACCTGCCCTGAATCTCATGCCCTGAAACTCATGCCCTGAATCTCATTCCCTGAAACTCCTGCCCTCAAACTCATGCCCTGAAACTCATGCCCTGAATCTCATGCCCTGAAACTCCTGCACTGAAACTCATGCCATGAATCTCATATCCTGAAACTCACGCCCTGAATCACATGCCCTGAAACTCATGCCCTGAAACTCATGCCCTGATTCTCCTGTCCTGAAACTCATGCCCTGAATCTCATGCCCTGAATCTCATGCCCTGAAACTCCTGCACTGAAACACCTGCTCTGAATCTCCTGCCCTGAAAATCATGCACTGAATCTCATGCCCTGAATCTCATGCTCTGAAACTCATGCACTGAATCTCATGCCCTCAAGTTCCTGGACTGAAACTCATGCCCTGAATCTCATGACCTGAAACTCATGCCCTGAACCTCATGCCCTGAAACTCAAGCCCTGAATCTCATGCCCTGAAACTCATGCCCTAAATCACATACCCTGAAACTCCTGCCCTGAAACTCATGCACTGAAACTCATGCCCTAAAACTCCTGCCCTGAAACTCCTGCCCTGAAACTCATGCCCTGAAACTCATGCCCTGAATCTCCTGTCCTAAAACTCATGCCCTGAATCTCATGCCCTGAAACTCCTGCACTGAAACTCATGCCATGAATCTCATATCCTGAAACTCACGCCCTGAATCACATGCCCTGAAACTCCTGCCCTGAAACTCATGCCCTGAAACTCATGCCCTGAATCTCCTGTCCTGAAACTCATGCCCTGAATCTCATGCCCTGAATCTCATGCCCTGAAACTCCTGCACTGAAACACCTGCCCTGAATCTCCTGCCCTGAAAATCATGCCCTGAATCTCATGCTCTGAAACTCATGCACTGAATCTCATGCCCTCAAGTTCCTGGACTGAAACTCATGCCCTGAATTTCATGACCTGAAACTCATGCCCTGAACCTCATGCCCTGAAACTCAAGCCCTGAATCTCATTCCCTGAAACTCATGCCCTAAAACTCCTGCCCTGAAACTCATGCCCTGAAACTCATTCCCTGAAACTCATGCCCTGAATCTCCTCTCCTAAAACTCATGCCCTGAATCTCATGCCCTGAATCTCACGCTCTGAAAGTCGTGCCCTGAATCTCATGCCCTGAATCTCACGCTCTGAAAGTCGTGCACTGAATCTCATGACCTCAAGTTCCTGCACTGAAACTCATGCCCTGAATCACATGCCCTGAAACTCCTGTCCTGAAACTCATGCCCTGAAACTCATGCCCTGAATCTCATGCCCTGAAACACCTGCCCTGAATCTCCTGCCCTGAAAATCATGCCCTGAATCTCATGCCCTGAATCTCATGCTCTGAAACTCGTGCACTGAATCTCATGCCCTCAAGTTCCTGCACTGAAACTCATGCCCTGAATCTCATGCCCTGAAACTCATGCCCTGAACCTCATGCCCTGAAACTCATGCCCTAAATCACATACCCTGAAACTCCTGCCCTGAAACTCATGCACTGAAACTCATGCCCTGAATCACATGCCCTAAAACTCCTGCCCTGAATCATCTGCCCAGAAACTCATGCCCTGAATTACATGCCCTGAAATACCTGCCCTGAATCTCATGCCCTGAAACTCATGCCCTGAATCTCATGCCCTGAAACTCCTGCCCTCAAACTCATGCCCTGAAACTCATGCCCTGAATCTCATGCCCTGAAACTCCTGCACTGAAACTCATGCCATGAATCTCATATCCTGAAACTCACGCCCTGAATTACATGCCCTGAAACTTCTGCCCTGAAACTCATGCCCTGAAACTCATGCCCTGAAACTCATGCCCTGAATCTCCTGTCCTGAAACTCATGCCCTGAATCTCATGCCCTCAAGTTCCTGCACTGAAACTCATGCCCTGAAACTCATGTCCTGAATCTCATTTCCTGAAACTCATGTCCTGAAACTTATGCCCTGAAACTCATGCCCTTAAACTCATGCCCTGAATCTCATGCCCTGAATCTCATGCCCTGAATGTCCTGCACTGAAATACCTGCCCTGAATCTCCTGCCCTGAAAATCATGCCCTGAATTTCATGCCCTGAATCTCATGCTCTGAAACTCATGCACTGAATCTCATGCCCTCAAGTTCCTGGACTGAAACTCATGCCCTGAATCTCATGACATGAAACTCATGCCCTGAACCTCATGCCCTGAAACTCAAGCCCTGAATCTCATGCCCTGAAACTCATGCCCTAAATCACATACCCAGTAACTCCTGCCCTGAAACTCATGCACTGAACCTCATGCCCTGAATCACATGCCCTACAACTCCTGCCCTGAATCTCATGCCCTGAAACTCATGCACTGAATCTCCTGTACTAAATCTCATGCCCTGAATCTCATGCCCTGAATCTCATGCCCTCAATCTCATGCTCTGAAACTCGTGCACTGAATCTCATGACCTCAAGTTCCTGCACTGAAACTCATGCCCTGAATCTCATGTCCTGAAACTCCTGCCCTGAATCACCTACCCTGAAACTCATGCTCTGAATCTCATGCCCTGAAACTCCTGCACTGAAACTCATGCCATGAATCTCATATCCTGAAACTCACGCCCTGAATCACATGCCCTGAAACTCCTGCTCTGAAACTCATGCCCTGAAACACATGTCCTGAAACTCATGCCCTGAATCTCCTGTCCTGAAACTCATGCCCTGAAACTCATGCCCTGAATCTCATGCCCTGAAACTCCTGCACTGAAACTCATGCCATGAATCTCATATCCTGAAACTCACGCCCTGAATTACATGCCCTGAAACTTCTGCCCTGAAACTCATGCCCTGAAACTCATGCCCTGAATCTCATGCCCTGAATCTCATGCTCTGAAACTCGTGCACTGAATCTCATGACCTCAAGTTCCTGCACTGAAACTCATGCCCTGAATCTCATGTCCTGAAACTCCTGCCCTGAATCACCTACCCTGAAACTCATGCTCTGAATCTCATGCCCTGAAACTCCTGCACTGAAACTCATGCCATGAATCTCATATCCTGAAACTCACGCCCTGAATCACATGCCCTGAAACTCCTGCTCTGAAACTCATGCCCTGAAACACATGTCCTGAAACTCATGCCCTGAATCTCCTGTCCTGAAACTCATGCCCTGAAACTCATGCCCTGAATCTCATGCCCTGAAACTCCTGCACTGAAACTCATGCCATGAATCTCATATCCTGAAACTCACGCCCTGAATTACATGCCCTGAAACTTCTGCCCTGAAACTCATGCCCTGAAACTCATGCCCTGAAACTCATGCCTTGAATCTCCTGTCCTGAAACTCATGCCCTGAATCTCATGCCCTCAAGTTCCTGCACTGAAACTCATGCCCTGAAACTCATGTCCTGAATCTCATTCCCTGAAACTCATGTCCTGAAACTTATGCCCTGAAACTCATGCCCTTAAACTCATGCCCTGAATCTCATGCCCTGAATCTCATGCCCTGAATGTCCTGCACTGAAATACCTGCCCTGAATCTCCTGCCCTGAAAATCATGCCCTGAATTTCATGCCCTGAATCTCATGCTCTGAAACTCATGCACTGAATCTCATGCCCTCAAGTTCCTGGACTGAAACTCATGCCCTGAATCTCATGACATGAAACTCATGCCCTGAACCTCATGCCCTGAAACTCAAGCCCTGAATCTCATGCCCTGAAACTCATGCCCTAAATCACATACCCAGAAACTCCTGCCCAGAAAATCATGCACTGAAACTCATGCCCTGAATCACATGCCCTACAACTCCTGCCCTGAAACTCATGCCCTGAAACTCATGCACTGAATCTCCTGTACTAAATCTCATGCCCTGAATCTCATGCCCTGAATCTCATGCCCTGAAACTCTTGCAGTGAAACACCTGCCCTGAATCTCCTGCCCTGAAACTCATGCCCTGAATCTCATGCCCTGAATCTCATGCTCTGAAACTCGTGCACTGAATCTCATGACCTCAAGTTCCTGCACTGAAACTCATGCCCTGAATCTCATGTCCTGAAACTCCTGCCCTAAATCACCTACCCTGAAACTCATGCTCTGAATCTCATGCCCTGAAACTCCTGCACTGAAACTCATGCCATGAATCTCATATCCTGAAACTCACGCCCTGAATCACATGCCCTGAAACTCCTGCTCTGAAACTCATGCCCTGAAACACATGTCCTGAAACTCATGCCCTGAATCTCCTGTCCTGAAACTCATGCCCTGAATCTCATGCCCTGAATCTCATGCCCTGAAACTCCTGCACTGAAACACCTGCCCTGAATCTCCTGCCCTGAAAATCATGCCCTGAATCTCATGCCCTGAATCTCATGCTCTGAAACTCGTGCACTGAATCTCATGCCCTCAAGTTCCTGCACTGAAACTCATGCCCTGAATCTCATGCCCTGAAACACATGCCCTGAACCTCATGCCCTGAAACTCAAGCCCTGAATCTCATGCCCTGAAACTCATGCCCTAAATCACATACCCTGAAACTCCTGCCCTGAAACTCATGCACTGAAACTCATGCCCTGAATCACATGCCCTAAAACTCCTGCCCTGAATCATCTGCCCAGAATCTCATGCCCTGAATTACATGCCCTGAAATACCTGCCCTGATCTCATGCCCTGAAACTCATGCCCTGAATCTCATGCCCTGAAACTCCTGCCCTCAAACTCATGCACTGAAACTCATGCCCTGAATCTCATGCCCTGAAACTCCTGCACTGAAACTCATGCCATGAATCTCATATCCTGAAACTCACGCACTGAATCACATGCTCTGAAACTCCTGCCCTGAAACTCATGCCCTGAAACTCATGCCCTGAATCTCATGCCCTGAATCTCATGCTCTGAAACTCATGCACTGAATCTCATACCCTCAAGTTCCTGGACTGAAACTCATGCCCTGAATCTCATGACCTGAAACTCATGCCCTGAACCTCATGCCCTGAAACTCAAGCCCTGAATCTCATGCCCTGAAACTCATGCCCTAAATCACATACCCTGAAACTCCTGCCCTGAAACTCATGCACTGAAACTCATGCCCTAAAACTCCTGCCCTGAAACTCCTGCCCTGAAACTCATGCCCTGAATCTCCTGTCCTAAAACTCATGCCCTGAATCTCATGCCCTGAAACTCCTGCACTGAAACTCATGCCATGAATCTCATATCCTGAAACTCACGCCCTGAATCACATGCCCTGAAACTCCTGCCCTGAAACTCATGCCCTGAAACTCATGCCCTGAATCTCCTGTCCTGAAACTCATGCCCTGAATCTCATGCCCTGAATCTCATGCCCTGAAACTCCTGCACTGAAACACCTGCCCTGAATCTCCTGCCCTGAAAATCATGCCCTGAATTACATGCCCTGAAATACCTGCCCTGAATCTCATGCCCTGAAACTCATGCCTTGAATCTCATGCCCTGAAACTCCTGCCCTCAAACTCATGCCCTGAAACTCATGCCCTGAATCTCATGCCCTGAAACTCCTGCACTGAAACTCATGCCATGAATCTCATATCCTGAAACTCACGCCCTGAATCACATGCCCTGAAACTCATGCCTTGAAACTCATGCCCTGATTCTCCTGTCCTGAAACTCATGCCCTGAATCTCATGCCCTGAATCTCATGCCCTGAAACTCTTGCACTGAAACACCTGCTCTGAATCTCCTGCCCTGAAAATCATGCACTGAATCTCATGCCCTGAATCTCATGCTCTGAAACTCATGCACTGAATCTCATGCCCTCAAGTTCCTGGACTGAAACTCATGCCCTGAATCTCATGACCTGAAACTCATGCCCTGAACCTCATGCCCTGAAACTCAAGCCCTGAATCTCATGCCCTGAAACTCATGCCCTAAATCACATACCCTGAAACTCCTGCCCTGAAACGCATGCACTGAAACTCATGCCCTAAAACTCCTGCCCTGAAACTCCTGCCCTGAAACTCATGCCCTGAAACTCATGCCCTGAATCTCCTGTCCTAAAACTCATGCCCTGAATCTCATGCCCTGAAACTCCTGTACTGAAACTCATGCCATGAATCTCATATCCTGAAACTCACGCCCTGAATCACATGCCCTGAAACTCCTGCCCTGAAACTCATGCCCTGAAACTCATGCCCTGAATCTCCTGTCCTGAAACTCATGCCCTGAATCTCATGCCCTGAATCTCATGCCCTGAAACTCCTGCACTGAAACACCTGCCCTGAATCTCCTGCCCTGAAAATCATGCCCTGAATCTCATGCTCTGAAACTCATGCACTGAATCTCATGCCCTCAAGTTCCTGGACTGAAACTCATGCCCTGAATTTCATGACCTGAAACTCATGCCCTGAACCTCATGCCCTGAAACTCAAGCCCTGAATCTCATTCCCTGAAACTCATGCCCTAAAACTCCTGCCCTGAAACTCATGCCCTGAAACTCATTCCCTGAAACTCATGCCCTGAATCTCCTCTCCTAAAACTCATGCCCTGAATCTCATGCCCTGAATCTCACGCTCTGAAAGTCGTGCCCTGAATCTCATGCCCTGAATCTCACGCTCTGAAAGTCGTGCACTGAATCTCATGACCTCAAGTTCCTGCACTGAAACTCATGCCCTGAATCACATGCCCTGAAACTCCTGTCCTGAAACTCATGCCCTGAAACTCATGCCCTGAATCTCATGCCCTGAAACACCTGCCCTGAATCTCCTGCCCTGAAAATCATGCCCTGAATCTCATGCCCTGAATCTCATGCTCTGAAACTCGTGCACTGAATCTCATGCCCTCAAGTTCCTGCACTGAAACTCATGCCCTGAATCTCATGCCCTGAAACTCATGCCCTGAACCTCATGCCCTGAAACTCATGCCCTAAATCACATACCCTGAAACTCCTGCCCTGAAACTCATGCACTGAAACTCATGCCCTGAATCACATGCCCTAAAACTCCTGCCCTGAATCATCTGCCCAGAAACTCATGCCCTGAATTACATGCCCTGAAATACCTGCCCTGAATCTCATGCCCTGAAACTCATGCCCTGAATCTCATGCCCTGAAACTCCTGCCCTCAAACTCATGCCCTGAAACTCATGCCCTGAATCTCATGCCCTGAAACTCCTGCACTGAAACTCATGCCATGAATCTCATATCCTGAAACTCACGCCCTGAATTACATGCCCTGAAACTTCTGCCCTGAAACTCATGCCCTGAAACTCATGCCCTGAAACTCATGCCCTGAATCTCCTGTCCTGAAACTCATGCCCTGAATCTCATGCCCTCAAGTTCCTGCACTGAAACTCATGCCCTGAAACTCATGTCCTGAATCTCATTCCCTGAAACTCATGTCCTGAAACTTATGCCCTGAAACTCATGCCCTTAAACTCATGCCCTGAATCTCATGCCCTGAATCTCATGCCCTGAATGTCCTGCACTGAAATACCTGCCCTGAATCTCCTGCCCTGAAAATCATGCCCTGAATTTCATGCCCTGAATCTCATGCTCTGAAACTCATGCACTGAATCTCATGCCCTCAAGTTCCTGGACTGAAACTCATGCCCTGAATCTCATGACATGAAACTCATGCCCTGAACCTCATGCCCTGAAACTCAAGCCCTGAATCTCATGCCCTGAAACTCATGCCCTAAATCACATACCCAGTAACTCCTGCCCTGAAACTCATGCACTGAACCTCATGCCCTGAATCACATGCCCTACAACTCCTGCCCTGAATCTCATGCCCTGAAACTCATGCACTGAATCTCCTGTACTAAATCTCATGCCCTGAATCTCATGCCCTGAATCTCATGCCCTGAATCTCATGCCCTGAATCTCATGCTCTGAAACTCGTGCACTGAATCTCATGACCTCAAGTTCCTGCACTGAAACTCATGCCCTGAATCTCATGTCCTGAAACTCCTGCCCTGAATCACCTACCCTGAAACTCATGCTCTGAATCTCATGCCCTGAAACTCCTGCACTGAAACTCATGCCATGAATCTCATATCCTGAAACTCACGCCCTGAATCACATGCCCTGAAACTCCTGCTCTGAAACTCATGCCCTGAAACACATGTCCTGAAACTCATGCCCTGAATCTCCTGTCCTGAAACTCATGCCCTGAAACTCATGCCCTGAATCTCATGCCCTGAAACTCCTGCACTGAAACTCATGCCATGAATCTCATATCCTGAAACTCACGCCCTGAATTACATGCCCTGAAACTTCTGCCCTGAAACTCATGCCCTGAAACTCATGCCCTGAATCTCATGCCCTGAATCTCATGCTCTGAAACTCGTGCACTGAATCTCATGACCTCAAGTTCCTGCACTGAAACTCATGCCCTGAATCTCATGTCCTGAAACTCCTGCCCTGAATCACCTACCCTGAAACTCATGCTCTGAATCTCATGCCCTGAAACTCCTGCTCTGAAACTCATGCCCTGAAACACATGTCCTGAAACTCATGCCCTGAATCTCCTGTCCTGAAACTCATGCCCTGAAACTCATGCCCTGAATCTCATGCCCTGAAACTCCTGCACTGAAACTCATGCCATGAATCTCATATCCTGAAACTCACGCCCTGAATTACATGCCCTGAAACTTCTGCCCTGATACTCATGCCCTGAAACTCATGCCCTGAAACTCATGCCCTGAATCTCCTGTCCTGAAACTCATGCCCTGAATCTCATGCCCTCAAGTTCCTGCACTGAAACTCATGCCCTGAAACTCATGTCCTGAATCTCATTCCCTGAAACTCATGTCCTGAAACTTATGCCCTGAAACTCATGCCCTTAAACTCATGCCCTGAATCTCATGCCCTGAATCTCATGCCCTGAATGTCCTGCACTGAAATACCTGCCCTGAATCTCCTGCCCTGAAAATCATGCCCTGAATTTCATGCCCTGAATCTCATGCTCTGAAACTCATGCACTGAATCTCATGCCCTCAAGTTCCTGGACTGAAACTCATGCCCTGAATCTCATGACATGAAACTCATGCCCTGAACCTCATGCCCTGAAACTCAAGCCCTGAATCTCATGCCCTGAAACTCATGCCCTAAATCACATACCCAGAAACTCCTGCCCTGAAACTCATGCACTGAAACTCATGCCCTGAATCACATGCCCTACAACTCCTGCCCTGAAACTCATGCCCTGAAACTCATGCACTGAATCTCCTGTACTAAATCTCATGCCCTGAATCTCATGCCCTGAATCTCATGCCCTGAAACTCTTGCAGTGAAACACCTGCCCTGAATCTCCTGCCCTGAAACTCATGCCCTGAATCTCATGCCCTGAATCTCATGCTCTGAAACTCGTGCACTGAATCTCATGACCTCAAGTTCCTGCACTGAAACTCATGCCCTGAATCTCATGTCCTGAAACTCCTGCCCTAAATCACCTACCCTGAAACTCATGCTCTGAATCTCATGCCCTGAAACTCCTGCACTGAAACTCATGCCATGAATCTCATATCCTGAAACTCACGCCCTGAATCACATGCCCTGAAACTCCTGCTCTGAAACTCATGCCCTGAAACACATGTCCTGAAACTCATGCCCTGAATCTCCTGTCCTGAAACTCATGCCCTGAATCTCATGCCCTGAATCTCATGCCCTGAAACTCCTGCACTGAAACACCTGCCCTGAATCTCCTGCCCTGAAAATCATGCCCTGAATCTCATGCCCTGAATCTCATGCTCTGAAACTCGTGCAATGAATCTCATGCCCTCAAGTTCCTGCACTGAAACTCATGCCCTGAATCTCATGCCCTGAAACACATGCCCTGAACCTCATGCCCTGAAACTCAAGCCCTGAATCTCATGCCCTGAAACTCATGCCCTAAATCACATACCCTGAAACTCCTGCCCTGAAACTCATGCACTGAAACTCATGCCCTGAATCACATGCCCTAAAACTCCTGCCCTGAATCATCTGCCCAGAATCTCATGCCCTGAATTACATGCCCTGAAATACCTGCCCTGATCTCATGCCCTGAAACTCATGCCCTGAATCTCATGCCCTGAAACTCCTGCCCTCAAACTCATGCACTGAAACTCATGCCCTGAATCTCATGCCCTGAAACTCCTGCACTGAAACTCATGCCATGAATCTCATATCCTGAAACTCACGCACTGAATCACATGCTCTGAAACTCCTGCCCTGAAACTCATGCCCTGAAACTCATGCCCTGAATCTCATGCCCTGAATCTCATGCTCTGAAACTCATGCACTGAATCTCATGCCCTCAAGTTCCTGGACTGAAACTCATGCCCTGAATCTCATGACCTGAAACTCATGCCCTGAACCTCATGCCCTGAAACTCAAGCCCTGAATCTCATGCCCTGAAACTCATGCCCTAAATCACATACCCTGAAACTCCTGCCCTGAAACTCATGCACTGAAACTCATGCCCTAAAACTCCTGCCCTGAAACTCCTGCCCTGAAACTCATGCCCTGAATCTCCTGTCCTAAAACTCATGCCCTGAATCTCATGCCCTGAAACTCCTGCACTGAAACTCATGCCATGAATCTCATATCCTGAAACTCACGCCCTGAATCACATGCCCTGAAACTCCTGCCCTGAAACTCATGCCCTGAAACTCATGCCCTGAATCTCCTGTCCTGAAACTCATGCCCTGAATCTCATGCCCTGAATCTCATGCCCTGAAACTCCTGCACTGAAACACCTGCCCTGAATCTCCTGCCCTGAAAATCATGCCCTGAATCTCATGCTCTGAAACTCATGCACTGAATCTCATGCCCTCAAGTTCCTGGACTGAAACTCATGCCCTGAATCTCATGACCTGAAACTCGTGCCCTAAACCTCATTCCCTGAAACTCATGCCCTAAATCACCTACCCTGAAACTCATGCCCTGAATCTCATGCCCTGAAACTCCTGCACTGAAACTCATGCCATGAATCTCATATCCTGAAACTCACGCCCTGAATCACATGCCCTGAAACTCCTGCCCTGAAACTCATGCCCTGAAACTCATGCCCTGAATCTCCTGTCCTGAAACTCATGCCCTGAATCTCATGCCCTGAAACACCTGCCCTGAATCTCCTGCCCTGAAAATCATGCCCTGAATCTCATGCCCTGAATCTCATGCTCTGAAACTCGTGCACTGAATCTCATGCCCTCAAGTTCCTGCACTGAAACTCATGCCCTGAATCTCATGCCCTGAAACTCATGCCCTGAACCTCATGCCCTGAAACTCATGCCCTAAATCACATACCCTGAAACTCCTGCCCTGAAACTCATGCACTGAAACTCATGCACTGAATCTCATGCCCTCAAGTTCCTGGACTGAAACTCATGCCCTGAATCTCATGACCTGAAACTCATGCCCTGAACCTCATGCCCTAAATCACATACCCTGAAACTCATGCACTGAAACTCATGCCCTAAAACTCCTGCCCTGAAACTCATGCCCTGAAACTCATGCCCTGAAACTCATGCCCTGAATCTCCTGTCCTAAAACTCATGCCCTGAATCTCATGCCCTGAATCTCACGCTCTGAAAGTCGTGCACTGAATCTCATGACCTCAAGTTCCTGCACTGAAACTCATGCCCTGAATCTCATGTCCTGAAACTCCTGCCCTGAATCACCTACCCTGAAACTCATGCCCTGAATCTCATGCCCTGAAACTCCTGCACTGAAACTCATGCCATGAATCTCATATCCTGAAACTCACGCCCTGAATCACATGCCCTGAAACTCCTGCCCTGAAACTCATGCCCTGAATCTCCTGTCCTGAAACTCATGCCCTGAATCTCATGCCCTGAAACACCTGCCCTGAATCTCCTGCCCTGAAAATCATGCCCTGAATCTCATGCCCTGAATCTCATGCTCTGAAACTCGTGCACTGAATCTCATGCCCTCAAGTTCCTGCACTGAAACTCATGCCCTGAATCTCATGCCCTGAAACTCATGCCCTGAATCTCATGCCCTGAAACTCATGCCCTGAACCTCATGCCCTGAAACTCATGCCCTAAATCACATACCCTGAAACTCCTGCCCTGAAACTCATGCACTGAAACTCATGCACTGAATCTCATGCCCTCAACTTCCTGGACTGAAACTCATGCCCTGAAACTCATGCCCTGAATCTCCAGTCCTAAAACTCATGCCCTGAATCTCATGCCCTGAATCTCATTCCCTGAAACTCATGCCCTAAATCACATACCCTGAAACTCCTGCCCTAAAACTCATGCACTGAAAGTCATGCCCTAAAACTCCTGCCCTGAAACTCATGCCCTGAATCTCATGCCCTGAAACTCATGCCCTGAATCTCCTGTCCTAAAACTCATGCCCTGAATCTCATGCCCTGAATCTCACGCTCTGAAAGTCGTGCACTGAATCTCATGACCTCAAGTTCCTGCACTGAAACTCATGCCCTGAATCTCATGTCTTGAAACTCCTGCCCTGAATCACCTACCCTGAAACTCATGCCCTGAATCTCATGCCCTGAAACTCCTGCACTGAAACTCATGCCATGAATCTCATATCCTGAAACTCACGCCCTGAATCTCATGCTCTGAAACTCGTGCACTGAATCTCATGCCCTCAAGTTCCTGCACTGAAACTCATGCCCTGAATCTCATGCCCTGAAACTCATGCCCTGAACCTCATGCCCTGAAACTCCTGCCCTAAATCACATACCCTGAAACTCCTGCCCTGAAAGTCATGCACTGAAACTCATGCCCTGAATCACATGCCCTAAAACTCCTGCCCTGAATCATCTGCCCAGAAACTCATGCCCTGAATTACATGCCCTGAAATACCTGCCCTGAATCTCATGCCCTGAAACTCATGCCCTGAATCTCATGCCCTGAAACTCCTGCCCTCAAACTCATGCACTGAAACTCATGCCCTGAATCTCATGCCTTGAAACTCCTGCCCTCAAACTCATGCACTGAAACTCATGCCCTGAATCTCATGCCTTGAAACTGCTGTCCTGAATCTCATGCCCTGAAACTCATGCCCTGAATCTCATGCCCTGAAACTCCTGCACTGAAACTCATGCCATGAATCTCATATCCTGAAACTCACGCCCTAAATTTCATGCCCTGAAACTTCTGCCCTGAAACTCATGCCCTGAAACTCATGCCCTGAAACTCATGCCCTGAATCTCCTGTCCTGAAACTCATGCCCTGAATCTCATGCCCTCAAGTTCCTGCACTGAAACTCATGCCCTGAAACTCATGTCCTGAATCTCATTCCCTGAAACTCATGTCCTGAAACTTATGCCCAGAAACTCATGCCCTTAAACTCAAGCCCTGAATCTCATGCCCTGAATCTCATGCCCTGAAAGTCCTGCACTGAAACACATGCCCTGAATTTCCTGCCCTGAAAATCATGCCCTGAATTTCATGCCCTGAATCTCATGCTCTGAAACTCATGCACTGAATCTCATGCCCTCAAGTTCCTGGACTGAAACTCATGCCCTGAATCTCATGACCTGAAACTCATGCCCTGAACCTCATGCCCTGAAACTCAAGCCCTGAATCTCATGCCCTGAAACTCATGCCCTAAATCACATACCCAGAAACTCCTGCCCTGAAACTCATGCACTGAAACTCATGCCCTGAATCACATGCCCTACAACTTCTGCCCTGAAACTCATGCCCTGAAACTCATGCACTGAATCTCCTGTACTAAATCTCATGCCCTGAATCTCATGCCCTGAATCTCATGCCCTGAAACTCTTGCAGTGAAACACCTGCCCTGAATCTCCTGCCCTGAAACTCATGCCCTGAATCTCATGCCCTGAATCTCATGCTCTGAAACTCGTGCACTGAATCTCATGACCTCAAGTTCCTGCACTGAAACTCATGCCCTGAATCTCATGTCCTGAAACACCTGCCCTGAATCACCTACCCTGAAACTCATGCTCTGAATCTCATGCCCTGAAACTCCTGCACTGAAACTCATGCCATGAATCTCATATCCTGAAACTCACGCCCTGAATCACATGCCCTGAAACTCCTGCCCTGAAACTCATGCCGTGAAACTCATGTCCTGAAACTCATGCCCTGAATCTCATGCCCTGAATCTCATGCCCTGAAACTCCTGCACTGAAACACCTGCTCTGAATCTCCTGCCCTGAAAATCATGCCCTGAATCTCATGCCCTGAATCTCATGCTCTGAAACTCGTGCACTGAATCTCATGCCCTCAAGTTCCTGCACTGAAACTCATGCCCTGAATCTCATGCCCTGAAACTCATGCCCTGAACCTCATGCCCTGAATCTCATGCCCTGAAACTCATGCCCTAAATCACATACCCTGAAACTCCTGCCCTGAAACTCATGCACTGAAACTCATGCCCTGAATCACATGCCCTAAAACTCCTGCCCTGAATCATATGCCCAGAATCTCATGCCCTGAATTACATGCCCTGAAATACCTGCCCTGATCTCATGCCCTGAAACTCATGCCCTGAATCTCATGCCCTGAAACTCCTTCCCTCAAACTGATGCACTGAAACTCATGCCCTGAATCTCATGCCCTCAAGTTCCTGGACTGAAACTCATGCCCTGAATCTCATGACCTGAAACTCATGCCCTGAACCTCATGCCCTGAAATTCAAGCCCTGAATCTCATGCCCTGAAACTCATGCCCTAAATCACATACCCTGAAACTCATGCCCTAAATCACATACCCAGAAACTCCTGCCCTGAAACTCATGCCCTGAATCACATGCCCTACAACTCCTGCCCTGAAACTCATGCCCTGAAACTCATGCACTGAATCTCCTGTACTAAATCTCATGCCCTGAATCTCATGCCCTGAATCTCATGCCCTGAAACTCTTGCAGTGAAACACCTGCCCTGAATCTCCTGCCCTGAAACTCATGCCCTGAATCTCATGCCCTGAATCTCATGCTCTGAAACTCGTGCACTGAATCTCATGACCTCAAGTTCCTGCACTGAAACTCATGCCCTGAATCTCATGTCCTGAAACTCCTGCCCTGAATCACCTACCCTGAAACTCATGCTCTGAATCTCATACCCTGAAACTCCTGCACTGAAACTCATGCCATGAATCTCATATCCTGAAACTCACGCCCTGAATCACATGCCCTGAAACTCCTGCCCTGAAACTCATGCCCTGAAACTCATGTCCTGAAACTCATGCCCTGAATCTCCTGTCCTGAAACTCATGCCCTGAATCTCATGCCCTGAATCTCATGCCCTGAAACTCCTGCACTGAAACTCATGCCATGAATCTCATATCCTGAAACTCACGCCCTGAATCACATGCTCTGAATTACATATCCTGAAACTCACGCCCTGAATCACATGCTCTGAAACTCCTGCCCTGAAACTCATGCCCTGAAACTCATGCCCTGAATCTCATGCCCTGAATCTCATGCCCTGAAACTCCTGCACTGAAACACCTGCTCTGAATCTCCTGCCCTGAAAATCATGCACTGAATCTCATGCCCTGAATCTCATGCCCTGAAACTCAAGCCCTGAATCTCATGCCCTGAAACTCATGCCCTAAATCACATACCCTGAAACTCCTGCCCTGAAACTCATGCACTGAAACTCATGCCCTACAACTCCTGCCCTGAAACTCCTGCCCTGAAACTCATGCCCTGAAACTCATGCCCTGAATCTCCTGTCCTAAAACTCATGCCCTGAATCTCATGCCCTGAAACTCCTGCACTGAAATTCATGCCATGAATCTCATATCCTGAAACTCACGCCCTGAATCACATGCCCTGAAACTCCTGCCCTGAAACTCATGCCCTGAAACTCATGCCCTGAATCTCCTGTCCTGAAACTCATGCCCTGAATCTCATGCCCTGAATCTCATGCCCTGAAACTCCTGCACTGAAACACCTGCCCTGAATCTCCTGCCCTGAAAATCATGCCCTGATTCTCATGCTCTGAAACTCATGCACTGAATCTCATGCCCTCAAGTTCCTGGACTGAAACTCATGCCCTGAATCTCATGACCTGAAACTCATGCCCTGAACCCTCATGCCCTGAAACTCCAAGCCCTGAATCTCATTCCCTGAAACTCATGCCCTAAAACTCCTGCCCTGAAACTCATGCCCTGAAACTCATGCCCTGAAACTCATGCCCTGAATCTCCTGTCCTAAAACTCATGCCCTGAATCTCACGCTCTGAAAGTCGTGCACTGAATCTCATGACCCTCAAGTTCCTGCACTGAAACTCATGCCCCTGAATCTCATGTCCTGAAACTCCTGCCCTGAATCACCTACCCTGAAACTCATGCCCTGAATCTCATGCCCTGAAACTCCTGCACTGAAACTCATGCCATGAATCTCATATCCTGAAACTCACGCCCTGTATCACATGCCCCTGAAACTCCTGCCCTGAAACTCATGCCCTGAAACTCATGCCTGAATCTCCTGCCCTGAAACTCATGCCCTGAATCTCATGCCCTGAAACACCTGCCCTGAATCTCCTGCCCTGAAAATCATGCCCTGAATCTCATGCCCTGAATCTCATGCTCTGAAACTCAATGCCCTGAATCTCCTGTCCTGAAACTCATGCCCTGAATCTCATGCCCTGAATCTCATGCCCTGAAACTCCTGCACTGAAACTCATGCCATGAATCTCATATCCTGAAACTCACGCCCTGAATCACATGCTCTGAATTTCATATCCTGAAACTCACGCCCTGAATCACATGCTCTGAAACTCCTGCCCTGAAACTCATGCCCTGAAACTCATGCCCTGAATCTCATGCCCTGAATCTCATGCCCTGAAACTCCTGCACTGAAACACCTGCTCTGAATCTCCTGCCCTGAAAATCATGCACTGAATCTCATGCCCTGAATCTCATGCTCTGAAACTCATGCACTGAATCTCATGCCCTCAAGTTCCTGGACTGAAACTCATGCCCTGAATCTCATGACCTGAAACTCATGCCCTGAACCTCATGCCCTGAAACTCAAGCCCTGAATCTCATGCCCTGAAACTCATGCCCTAAATCACATACCCTGAAACTCCTGCCCTGAAACTCATGCACTGAAACTCATGCCCTACAACTCCTGCCCTGAAACTCCTGCCCTGAAACTCATGCCCCTGAAACTCATGCCCTGAATCTCCTGTCCTAAAACTCATGCCCTGAATCTCATGCCCTGAAACTCCTGCACTGAAACTCATGCCCTGAATCTCATGTCCTGAAACTCCTGCCCTGAATCACCTACCCTGAAACTCATGCCCTGAATCTCATGCCCTGAAACTCCTGCACTGAAACTCATGCCCATGAATCTCATATCCTGAAACTCACGCCCTGAATCACATGCCCTGAAACTCCTGCCCTGAAACTCATGCCCTGAATCTCCTGTCCTGAAACTCATGCCCTGAATCTCATGCCCTGAAACACCTGCCCTGAATCTCCTGCCCTGAAAATCATGCCCTGAATCTCATGCCCTGAATCTCATGCTCTGAAACTCGTGCACTGAATCTCATGCCCTCAAGTTCCTGCACTGAAACTCATGCCCTGAATCTCATGCCCTGAAACTCATGCCCTGAATCTCATGCCCTGAAACTCATGCCCTGAACCTCATGCCCTGAAACTCATGCCCTAAATCACATACCCTGAAACTCCTGCCCTGAAACTCATGCACTGAAACTCATGCACTGAATCTCATGCCCTCAACTTCCTGGACTGAAACTCATGCCCTGAAACTCATGCCCTGAATCTCCAGTCCTAAAACTCATGCCCTGAATCTCATGCCCTGAATCTCATTCCCTGAAACTCATGCCCTAAATCACATACCCTGAAACTCCTGCCCTAAAACTCATGCACTGAAAGTCATGCCCTAAAACTCCTGCCCTGAAACTCATGCCCTGAATCTCATGCCCTGAAAACTCATGCCCTGAATCTCCTGTCCTAAAACTCATGCCCTGAATCTCATGCCCTGAATCTCACGCTCTGAAAGTCGTGCACTGAATCTCATGCCCTCAAGTTCCTGCACTGAAACTCATGCCCTGAAACTCATGTCCCTGAATCTCATTCCCTGAAACTCATGTCCTGAAACTTATGCCCAGAAACTCATGCCCTTAAACTCAAGCCCTGAATCTCATGCCCTGAATCTCATGCCCTGAAAGTCCTGCACTGAAACACATGCCCTGAATTTCCTGCCCTGAAAATCATGCCCTGAATTTCATGCCCTGAATCTCATGCTCTGAAACTCATGCACTGAATCTCATGCCCTCAAGTTCCTGGACTGAAACTCATGCCCTGAATCTCATGACCTGAAAATCATGCCCTGAACCTCATGCCCTGAAACTCAAGCCCTGAATCTCATGCCCTGAAACTCATGCCCTAAATCACATACCCAGAAACTCCTGCCCTGAAACTCATGCCCTGAAACTCATGCCCTGAAACTCATGCACTGAATCTCCTGTACTAAATCTCATGCCCTGAATCTCATGCCCTGAATCTCATGCCCTGAAACTCTTGCAGTGAAACACCTGCCCTGAATCTCCTGCCCTGAAACTCATGCCCTGAATCTCATGCCCTGAATCTCATGCTCTGAAACTCGTGCACTGAATCTCATGACCTCAAGTTCCTGCACTGAAACTCATGCCCTGAATCTCATGTCCTGAAACACCTGCCCTGAATCACCTACCCTGAAACTCATGCTCTGAATCTCATGCCCTGAAACTCCTGCACTGAAACTCATGCCATGAATCTCATATCCTGAAACTCACGCCCTGAATCACATGCCCTGAAACTCCTGCCCTGAAACTCATGCCGTGAAACTCATGTCCTGAAACTCATGCCCTGAATCTCATGCCCTGAATCTCATGCCCTGAAACTCCTGCACTGAAACACCTGCTCTGAATCTCCTGCACTGAAAATCATGCCCTGAATCTCATGCCCTGAATCTCATGCTCTGAAACTCGTGCACTGAATCTCATGCCCTCAAGTTCCTGCACTGAAACTCATGCCCTGAATCTCATGCCCTGAAAACTCATGCCCTGAACCTCATGCCCTGAATCGTCATGCCCTGAAACTCATGCCCTAAATCACATACCCTGAAACTCCTGCCCTGAAACTCATGCACTGAAACTCATGCCCTGAATCACATGCCCTAAAACTCCTGCCCTGAATCATATGCCCAGAATCTCATGCCCTGAATTACATGCCCTGAAATACCTGCCCTGATCTCATGCCCTGAAACTCATGCCCTGAATCTCATGCCCTGAAACTACTTCCCTCAAACTGATGCACTGAAACTCATGCCCTGAATCTCATGCCTTGAAACTCCTGCACTCAAACTCATGCACTGAAACTCATGCCCTGAATCTCATGCCCTGAAACTCCTGCACTGAAACTCATGCCATGATCTCATATCCTGAAACTCACGCCCTGAATCAGATGCTCTGAAACTTCTGCCCTGAAACTCATGCCCTGAAACACATGCCCTGAATCTCATGCCCTGAATCTCATGCCCTGAAACTCCTGCACTGAAACACCTGCTCTGAATCTCCTGCCCTGAAAATCATGCACTGAATCTCATGCCCTGAATCTCATGCTCTGAAACTCGTGCACTGAATCTCATGCCCTCAAGTTCCTGGACTGAAACTCATGCCCTGAATCTCATGATCTGAAACTCATGCCCTGAAC
>NW_027275869.1:0-48867 GCF_030028105.1 Mobula birostris
CATTCTCCTGATCAATACCCAGTTTGATATCATGTCCATTCACCTGAACGATATCATGTCCATTTTCCTGCACGATACCCAGTTTGACATCGTGTCCATTCACTTGAATGATATCATTTTTGACATCGTGTCCATTCTCCTGAACGGTATTGTGTCCATTCTCCTGAACGATACCCAGTTTGATATCGTGTCCATTCTCCTGAACGATACCCAGTTTGACATCATGTCCATTCTCCTGAACGATACCCAGTTTGATGTCATGTCCATTCTCCTGAACGATACACAGTTTGACATCGTGTCCATTCACCTGAATGATATCGTGTTTGACATCGTGCCCATTCTCCTGAACGATATTGTGTTTGATATTGTGTCCATTCTCCTGAACGATATCATGTCCATTCTCCTGAACGATACCCAGTTTGATATCGTGTCCATTCTGCTGAACGATTCCCAGTTTGATATCATGTCCATTCTCCTGAACAATATCGTGTTTGATATCGTGTCCATTCTCCTGAACGATACCCAGTTTGATATCATGTTCATTCTCCTGAACAATATCGTGTTTGATATCGTGTCCATTCTCCTGAACGATATTGTGTTTGATATTGTGTCCATTCACCTGAACGATATCAGGTCCATTCTCCTGAACGATACCCAGTTTGACATCGTGTCCATTCACCTGAACGATATCGTGTTTGACATCGTGTCCATTCTCCTGAACGATATCATGTCCATTCTCCTGAACGTTACCCAGTTTGACATCGTGTCCATTCACCTGAATGATATCGTATTTGACTTCGTGTCCATTCTCCTGAACCATATTGTGTCCATTCTCCTGAACGATATCATGTCCATTCTCCTGAACGATACCCAGTTTGATATCGTGTCCATTCTCCTGAACAATACCCAGTTTCATATCGTGTCCATTCACCTGAACGATATCATGTCCATTAACCTGAACGAAACCCAGTTTGACATCGTGTCCATTCTCCTGAACGATATCATGTCCATTCTCCTGAACGATACCCGGTTTGATATCGTGGCCATTCTCCTGAACGATACCCAGTTTGACATCATGTCCATTCTCCTGAACGATACCCAGTTTGATGTCATGTCCATTCTCCTGAACGATACACAGTTTGACATCGTGTCCATTCACCTGAATGATATCGTGTTTGACATCTTGTCCATTCTCCTGAACGATGTCATGTCCATTCTCCTGAACGATACCCAGTTTGACATCGTGTCCATTCACCTGAAAGATATCGTGTTTGACATCGTTTCCATTCTCCTGAACGATATTGTGTCGATTCTCCTGAACGACATCATGTCCATTCTCCTGAACGATACCCAGTTTGATATCGTGTCCATTCTCCTGAACGATATTGTGTTTGATATTGTGTCCATTCTCCTGAACGATATCATGTCCATTCTCCTGAACGATACCCAGTTTGATATCGTGTCCATTCTCCTGAACGATTCCCAGTTTGATATCATGTCCATTCTCCTGAACAATATCGTGTTTGATATCGTGTCCATTCTCCTGAACAATATTGTGTTTGATATTGTGTCCATTCACCTGAATGATATCATGTTTGACATCGTGTCCATTCTCCTGAACGATATTGTGTCCATTCTCCTGAACGATATCATGTCCATTCTCCTGAACGATACCCAGTTTGATATCGTGTCCATTCTCCTGAACGATACCCAGTTTGATATCGTGTGCATTCTCCTGAACAATACCCAGTTTGATATCGTGTCCATTCACCTGAACGATATCATGTCCATTCTCCTGAATGATACCCTGTTTGACATCGTGTCCATTCACCTGAACGATATCGTGTTTGACATTGTGTCCATTCTCCTGAACGATATCATGTCCAATCTCCTGAACGATACGCAGTTTGACATCGTGTCCATTCACCTGAATGATATCGTGTTTGACATCGTGTCCATTCTCCTGAACGATATTGTGTTTGATATCGTGTCCGTTCTCCTGAACGATATCATGTCCATTATCCTGAACGAAACCCAGTTTGACATCGTGTCCATTCTCCTGAACGAAATCGTATGCATTCTCCTGAACGATACCCAGTTTGATATCGTGTCCATTCTCCTGAACGATACCCAGTTTGACATCATGTCCATTCTCCTGAACGATACCCAGGTTGGTGTCATGTGCATTCTCCTGAACGATACACATTTTGACATCGTGTCCATTCACCTGAATGATATCGTGTTTGACATCGTGTCCATTCTCCTGAACGATATTGTGTTTGATATTGTGTCCATTCTCTGGAATGTTATCATATCCATTCTCCTGAACAAATGTCGTGTTTGACATTGTGTCCATTCTCCTGAACAAATGTCATGTTTGACATCGTGTCCATTCGCCTGAATGATACCGTGTTTGATATCACGTCCATTCTCCTGAACGATACCCAGTTTGACATAGTGTCCATTCTCCTGAACGATACCCAGTTTAATATCATGTTCATTCTCCGGAATGATATCGTATCCATTCTCCTGAACAAATGTCGTGTTTGACATTATGTCCATTCTCCTGAATGATATCATGTTTGATATCATGTCCATTCTCCTGAACGATATCGTGTTTGACATCGTGTCCATTCTCCTGAATGATACCCCGTTTGATATCATGTCCATTCTCCGGAATGATATCATATCCATTCTCCTAAACAAATGTCGTGTTTGACATCGTGTCCATTCTCCTGAACGATACTGTGTTGGATATCATGTCCATTCTCCTGAACGATACCCAGTATGACATCGTGTCCATTCTCCTGAACAATATCGTGTTTGATATCGTGTCCATTCTCCTAAACGATATCATGTCCATTCTCCTGAACGACACCCAGTTTGATATCGTGTCCATTCTCCTGAACGATACCCAGTTTGATATCGTGTCCATTCTCCTGAACAATATCTTGTTTGATATCGTGTCCATTCTCCTGATCAATACCCAGTTTGATATCATGTCCATTCACCTGAACGATATCATGTCCATTTTCCTGCACGATACCCAGTTTGACATCGTGTCCATTCACTTGAATGATATCATTTTTGACATCGTGTCCATTCTCCTGAACGGTATTGTGTCCATTCTCCTGAACGATACCCAGTTTGATATCGTGTCCATTCTCCTGAACGATACCCAGTTTGACATCATGTCCATTCTCCTGAACGATACCCAGTTTGATGTCATGTCCATTCTCCTGAACGATACACAGTTTGACATCGTGTCCATTCACCTGAATGATATCGTGTTTGACATCGTGCCCATTCTCCTGAACGATATTGTGTTTGATATTGTGTCCATTCTCCTGAACGATATCATGTCCATTCTCCTGAACGATACCCAGTTTGATATCGTGTCCATTCTGCTGAACGATTCCCAGTTTGATATCATGTCCATTCTCCTGAACAATATCGTGTTTGATATCGTGTCCATTCTCCTGAACGATACCCAGTTTGATATCATGTTCATTCTCCTGAACAATATCGTGTTTGATATCGTGTCCATTCTCCTGAACGATATTGTGTTTGATATTGTGTCCATTCACCTGAACGATATCAGGTCCATTCTCCTGAACGATACCCAGTTTGACATCGTGTCCATTCACCTGAACGATATCGTGTTTGACATCGTGTCCATTCTCCTGAACGATATCATGTCCATTCTCCTGAACGTTACCCAGTTTGACATCGTGTCCATTCACCTGAATGATATCGTATTTGACTTCGTGTCCATTCTCCTGAACCATATTGTGTCCATTCTCCTGAACGATATCATGTCCATTCTCCTGAACGATACCCAGTTTGATATCGTGTCCATTCTCCTGAACAATACCCAGTTTGATATCGTGTCCATTCAGCTGAACGATATCATGTCCATTCTCCTGAATGATACCCAGTTTGACATCGTTTCCATTCACATGAACGATATCGTGTTTGACATTGTGTCCATTCTCCTGAACGATATCATGTCCATTCTCCTGAACGATACCCATTTTGACATCGTGTCCATTCACCTGAATGATATCGTGTTTGACATCGTGTCCATTCTCCTGAACGATATTGTGTTTGATATCGTGTCCATTCTCCTGAACGATATCATGTCAATTGTCCTGAACGATACCCAGTTTGATATCGTGTCCATTCTCCTGAATGATACCCCGTTTGATATCATGTCCATTCTCCGGAATGATATCATATCCATTCTCCTAAACAAATGTCGTGTTTGACATCGTGTCCATTCTCCTGAACGATACCGTGTTGGATATCATGTCCATTCTCCTGAACGATACCCAGTATGACATCGTGTCCATTCTCCTGAACAATATCGTGTTTGATATCGTGTCCATTCTCCTAAACGATATCATGTCCATTCTCCTGAACGACACCCAGTTTGATATCGTGTCCATTCTCCTGAACGATACCCAGTTTGATATCGTGTCCATTCTCCTGAACAATATCTTGTTTGATATCGTGTCCATTCTCCTGATCAATACCCAGTTTGATATCATGTCCATTCACCTGAACGATATCATGTCCATTATCCTGCACGATACCCAGTTTGACATCGTGTCCATTCACTTGAATGATATCATGTTTGACATCGTGTCCATTCTCCTGAACGATATTGTGTCCATTCTCCTGCACAATACCCAGTTTGACATCGTGTCCATTCACCTGAACGATATCATGTCCATTATCCTGAACGAAACCCAGTTTGACATCGTGTCCATTCTCCTGAACGATATCGCGTCCATTCTCCTGAACGATACGCAGTTTGATATCGTGTCCATTCTCCTGAACGATACCCAGTTTGACATCATGTCCATTCTCCTGAACGATACCCAGTTTGATGTCATGTGCATTCTCCTGAACGATACACAGTTTGACATCGTGTCCATTCACCTGAATGATATCGTGTTTGACATCGTGTCCATTCTCCTGAACGATATTGTGTTTGATATTGTGCCCATTCTCCTGAACAATATCATGTCCATTCTCCTTAACGATACCCAGTTTGATATCGTGTCCATTCTCCTGAACAATTCCCAGTTTGATATCGTGTCCATTCTCCTGAACAATATCGTGTTTGATATCATGTCCATTCTCCTGAACGATACCCAGTTTGATATCATGTCCATTCTCCTGAACAATATCGTGTTTGATATCGTGTCCATTCTCCTGAACGATATTGTGTTTGATATTGTGTCCATTCACCTGAACGACATCATGTCCATTCTCCTGAACGATATCATGTCCATTCTCCTGAACGATACCCAGTTTGATATCATGTCCATTCTCCTGAACGATACCCAGTTTGATATCGTGTCCATTCACCTGAATGATATCATGTCCATTCTCCTGAATGATACCCTGTTTGACATCGTGTCCATTCACCTGAACGATATCGTGTTTGACATTGTGTCCATTCTCCTGAACGATATCATGTCCAATCTCCTGAACGATACGCAGTTTGACATCGTGTCCATTCACCTGAAAGTTATCGTGTTTGACATCGTGTCCATTCTCCTGAACGATATTGTGTTTGATATCGTGTCCGTTCTCCTGAACGATATCATGTCCATTATCCTGAACGAAACCCAGTTTGACATCGTGTCCATTCTCCTGAATGATACCCTGCTTGATATCATGTCAATTCTCCGGAATGATATCATATCCATTCTCCTAAACAAATGTCGTGTTTGGCATTGTGTCCATTCTCCTGAACAAATGTCATGTTTGACATCGTGTCCATTCGCCTGAATGATACCGTGTTTGATATCACGTCCATTCTCCTGAACGATACCCAGTTTGACATAGTGTCCATTCTCCTGAACGATACCCAGTTTAATATCATGTCCATTCTCCGGAACGATATCGTATCCATTCTCCTGAACAAATGTCGTGTTTGACATTATGTCCATTCTCCTGAATGATATCGTGTTTGATATCGTGTCCATTCTCCTGAAGGATATTGTGATTGACCTCGTGTCCATTCTCCTGAATGATACCCTGTTTGATATCATGTCCATTCTCCGGAATGATATCATTTCCATTCTCCTGAACGATACCCAGTTTGACATCGTGTCCATTCACCTGAATGATATCGTGTTTGATATCGTGTCCATTCTCCTGAACGATATTGTGTTTGATATTGTGTCCATTCCCCTGAATTATATCATGTCCATTCTCCTGAACGATACCCAGTTTGACATCGTGTCCATTCACCTGAACGATATCGTGTTTGACATCGTGTCCATTCTCCTGAACGATGTCATGTCCATTCTCCTGAACGATACCCAGTTTGACATCGTGTCCATTCACCTGAATGATATCGTGTTTGACATCGTGTCCATTCTCCTGAACGATATTGTGTCCATTCTCCTGAACGATATTGTGTCCATTCTGCTGAATGATATCATGTCCATTCTCCTGAACGATACCCAGTTTGATATCCTGTCCATTCTCCTGAGCGATACCCAGTTTGATATCGTCTCCATTCTCCTGAGCAATACCCAGTTTGATATCGTGTCTATTCACCTGAACGATATCATGTCCATTCTCCTGAATGATACCCAGTTTGACATCGTGTCCATTCTCCTGAACGATACCCAGTTTGATATCGTGTCCATTCTCCTGAACAATATCTTGTTTGATATCGTGTCCATTCTCCTGATCAATACCCAGTTTGATATCATGTCCATTCACCTGAACGATATCATGTCCATTATCCTGCACGATACCCAGTTTGACATCGTGTCCATTCACTTGAATGATATCATGTTTGACATCGTGTCCATTCTCCTGAACGATATTGTGTCCATTCTCCTGCACAATACCCAGTTTGACATCGTGTCCATTCACCTGAACGATATCATGTCCATTATCCTGAACGAAACCCAGTTTGACATCGTGTCCATTCTCCTGAACGATATCGCGTCCATTCTCCTGAACGATACGCAGTTTGATATCGTGTCCATTCTCCTGAACGATACCCAGTTTGACATCATGTCCATTCTCCTGAACGATACCCAGTTTGATGTCATGTGCATTCTCCTGAACGATACACAGTTTGACATCGTGTCCATTCACCTGAATGATATCGTGTTTGACATCGTGTCCATTCTCCTGAACGATATTGTGTTTGATATTGTGCCCATTCTCCTGAACAATATCATGTCCATTCTCCTTAACGATACCCAGTTTGATATCGTGTCCATTCTCCTGAACAATTCCCAGTTTGATATCGTGTCCATTCTCCTGAACAATATCGTGTTTGATATCATGTCCATTCTCCTGAACGATACCCAGTTTGATATCATGTCCATTCTCCTGAACAATATCGTGTTTGATATCGTGTCCATTCTCCTGAACGATATTGTGTTTGATATTGTGTCCATTCACCTGAACGACATCATGTCCATTCTCCTGAACGATATCATGTCCATTCTCCTGAACGATACCCAGTTTGATATCATGTCCATTCTCCTGAACGATACCCAGTTTGATATCGTGTCCATTCACCTGAACGATATCATGTCCATTCTCCTGAATGATACCCTGTTTGACATCGTGTCCATTCACCTGAACGATATCGTGTTTGACATTGTGTCCATTCTCCTGAACGATATCATGTCCAATCTCCTGAACGATACGCAGTTTGACATCGTGTCCATTCACCTGAAAGTTATCGTGTTTGACATCGTGTCCATTCTCCTGAACGATATTGTGTTTGATATCGTGTCCGTTCTCCTGAACGATATCATGTCCATTATCCTGAATGATACCCAGTTTGACATCGTGTCCATTCACCTGAACAAATGTCATGTTTGACATCGTGTCCATTCGCCTGAATGATACCGTGTTTGATATCACGTCCATTCTCCTGAACGATACCCAGTTTGACATAGTGTCCATTCTCCTGAACGATACCCAGTTTAATATCATGTCCATTCTCCGGAACGATATCGTATCCATTCTCCTGAACAAATGTCGTGTTTGACATTATGTCCATTCTCCTGAATGATATCGTGTTTGATATCGTGTCCATTCTCCTGAAGGATATTGTGATTGACCTCGTGTCCATTCTCCTGAATGATACCCTGTATGATATCATGTCCATTCTCCGGAATGATATCATTTCCATTCTCCTGAACGATACCCAGTTTGACATCGTGTCCATTCACCTGAATGATATCGTGTTTGATATCGTGTCCATTCTCCTGAACGATATTGTGTTTGATATTGTGTCCATTCCCCTGAATTATATCATGTCCATTCTCCTGAACGATACCCAGTTTGACATCGTGTCCATTCACCTGAACGATATCGTGTTTGACATCGTGTCCATTCTCCTGAACGATGTCATGTCCATTCTCCTGAACGATACCCAGTTTGACATCGTGTCCATTCACCTGAATGATATCGTGTTTGACATCGTGTCCATTCTCCTGAACGATATTGTGTCCATTCTCCTGAACGATATTGTGTCCATTCTGCTGAATGATATCATGTCCATTCTCCTGAACGATACCCAGTTTGATATCCTGTCCATTCTCCTGAGCGATACCCAGTTTGATATCGTCTCCATTCTCCTGAGCAATACCCAGTTTGATATCGTGTCCATTCACCTGAACGATATCATATCCATTCTCCTGAATGATACCCAGTTTGACATCGTGTCCATTCACCTGAACGATATCGTGTCCATTCTCCTGAATGATACCCAGTTTGACATCGTGTCCATTCACCTGAACGATATCGTGTTTGACATTGTGTCCATTCTCCTGAACGATATCATGTCCATTCTCCTGAACGATTCCCAGTTTGACATCATGTCCATTCTCCTGAACGACACCCTGTTTGACATTGTGGCCATTCTCCTGAACGATACCCAGTTTGACATCATGTCCATTCTCCTGAACGATACCCAGTTTGATATCATGTCCATTCTCCTGAACGATATCATGTTCATTCTCCTGAACGATACCCAGTTTGACCTCGTGTCCTTCACCTGAATGATATCGTGTTTGACATCATGCCCATTCTCCTGAATGATATCGTGTTTGATATTCTGTCCATTCTCCTGAACGATATCATGTCCATTCTCCCGAACGATACCCAGTTTGATATCGTGTCCATTCTCCTGAACGATACCCAGTTTGACATCATGTCCATTCTCCTGAAAGATACCCTGTTTGATATCGTGTCCATTCTCCTGAACGATTCACAGTTTGATATCATGTCCATTCTCCTGAACAATATCGTGTTTGATATCGTGTCCATTCACTTGAACGATACCCAGTTTGATATCATGTCCATTCTCCTGAACAATATCGTGTTTGATATCGTGTCTATTCTCCTGAATGATATTGTGTTTGATATTGTGTCCATTCACCTGAACGATATCATGTCCATTCTCCTGAACGATAACCAGTTTGACATCGTGTCCATTCACCTGAACGATATCGTGTTTGACATCGTGTCCATTCTCCTGAACGATATCATGTCCATTCTCCTGAATGATACCTAGTTTGACATCGTGTCCATTCACCTGAATGATATCGTGTTTGACATCGCGTCCATTCTCCTGAACGATATTGTGTCCATTCTCCTGAACGATATCATGTTCATTCTCCTGAACGATACCCAGTTTGATATCGTGTCCATTCTCCTGAACGATACCCAGTTTGACATCGTGTCCATTCACCTGAACGACATCGTGTTTGACATCGTTTTCATTCTCCTGAGCGATATCATGTCCATTCTCCTGAATGATACCCAGTTTGACATCGTGTCCATTCACCTGAATGATATCGTGTTTGACATCGTGTCCATTCTCCTGAACGATATCATGTCCATTCTCCTGAATGATACCCAGTTTGACATCGTGTCCATTCACCTGAACGATATCGTGTTTGACATTGTGTCCATTCTCCTGAACGATATCATGTCCATTCTCCTGAACGATACCCAGTTTGACGTCGTGTCCATTCACCTGAATGATATCGTGTTTGACATCGTGTCCATTCTCCTGAACGATATTGTGTTTGATATCGTGTCCATTCTCCTGAACGATATCATGTCCATTCTCCTGAACAATACTCAGTTTGATATCGTGTCCATTCTCCTGAACGATACCCAGTTTGATATCGTGTCCATTCTCCTGAACAATATCGTATTTGATATCGTGTCCATTCTCCTGAACAATACCCAGTTTGATATCGTGTCCATTCACCTGAACGATATCATGTCCATTCTCCTGAACGATACCCAGTTTGATATCGTGTACATTCTCCTGAACGATACCCAGTTTGATATCGTGTCCATTCTCCTGAACAATATCGTGTTTGATATCGTGTCCATTCTCCTGAACAATACCCAGTTTGATATCGTGTCCATTCACCTGAACGATATCATGTCCATTATCCTGAACGATACCCAGAATGACATCGTGTCCATTCTCCTGAACGATATTGTGTCCATTCTCCTGAACGATATCATGTCCATTCTCCTGAACGATACACAGTTTGATATCGTGTCCATTCTCCTGAATGATACCCAGTATGATATTGTGTCCATTCTCCTGAACGATGCCCTGTTTGATATCGTGCCCATTCTCCTGAATGATACCCTGTTTGATATCATGTCCATTCTCCGGAATGATATCATATCCATTTTCCTGAACAAATGTCGTGTTTGACATTGTGTCCATTCTCCTGAACAAATGTCATGTTTGACATCGTGTCCATTCGCCTGAATGATACCGTGTTTGATATCACGTCCATTCTCCTGAACGATACCCAGTTTGACATAGTGTCCATTCTCCTGAACGATACCGAGTTTAATATCATGTCCATTCTCCGGAATGATATCGTATCCATTCTCCTGAACAAATGTCGTGTTTGACATCGTGTCCATTCTCCTGAACGATACCGTGTTTGATAGCATGTCCATTCTCCTGAACGATACACAGTTTGACATCGTGTCCATTCTCCTGAACAATATCGTGTTTGATATCGTGTCCATTCTCCTGAACAATTCCCAGTTTGATATCGTGTCCATTGACCTGAACGATATCATGTCCATTCTCCTGAACGATACCCAGTTTGACATCGTGTCCATTCACCTGAATGATATCGTGTTTGACATCGTGGCCATTCTCCTGAACGATATTGTGTTTGATATCGTGTCCATTCTCCTGAATGATATCATGTCCATTCTCCTGAACGATACCCAGTTTGATATCGTGTCCATTCTCCTGAACGATACCCAGTTTGATATCGTGTCCATTCTCCTGAACAACATCGTGTTTGATATCGTGTCCATTCACCTGAACGATATCATGTCCATTATCCTGAACGATACCCAGTTTGACATCGTGTCCATTCACTTGAATGATATCATGTTTGACATTGTGTCCATTCTCCTGAATGATATCGTGTCCATTCTCCTGAACGATACCCAGTTTGATATCGTGTCCATTCTCCTGAACGATACCCAGTTTGACATCATGTCCATTCTCCTGAACGATACCCAGTTTGATGTCATGTCCATTCTCCTGAACGATACACAGTTTGATATCGTGTCCATTCTCCTGAACAATATCGTGTTTGATATCGTGTCCATTCTCCTGAACGATACCCAGTTTGATATCATGTCCATTCTCCTGAACAATATCGTGTTTGATATCGTGTCCATTCTCCTGAACGATATTGTGTTTGATATTGTGTCCATTCACCTGAACGATATCATGTCCATTCTCCTGAATGACACCCAGTTTGACATCGTGTCCATTCACCTGAACGATATCGTGTTTGACATCGTGTCCATTCTCCTGAACGATATCATGTCCATTCTCCTGAATGATACCCAGTTTGACATCGTGTCCATTCACCTGAATGATATCGTGTTTGACATCGTGTCCATTCTCCTGAACGATATTGTGTCCATTCTCTGAACGATATCATGTCCATTCTCCTGAACGATACCCAGTTTGACATCGTGTCCATTCTCCTGAACGATACGCAGTTTGATATTGTGTCCATTCTCCTGAACAATATCGTGTTTGATATCGTGTCCATTCTCCTGAACGATATTGTGTTTGATATTGTGTCCATTCACCTGAACGATATCGTGTTTGACATCGTGTCCATTCTCCTGAACGATATTGTGTCCATTCTCCTGAACGATATCATGTCCATTCTCCTGAACGATAGCAAGTTTGATATCGTATCCATTCTCCTGAACGATACCCAGTTTGATATCGTGTCCATTCTCCTGAACAATAGCCAGTTTGGTATCGTGTCCATTCACCTGAACGATATCATGTCCATTCTCCTGAATGATACCCAGTTTGACATCGCGTCCATTCACCTGAATGATATCGTGTTTGACATTGTGTCCATTCTACTGAACGATATCATGTCCATTCTCCTGAACGATACCCAGTTTGATATCGTGTCCATTCTCCTGAACGATATTGTGTTTGATATTGTCTCGATTCACCTGAACGATATCATGACCATTCTCCTGAACGATACCCAGTTTGACATCGTGTCCATTCACCTGAACGACATCGTGTTTGATATCGTGTCCATTCTCCTGAACGATATTGTGTCCATTCTCCTGAACGATATCATGTCCATTCTCCTGAACGATACCCAGTTTGATATCGTGTCCACTCAGCTGAACGATATCATGTCCATTCTCCTGAATGATACCCAGTTTGACATCGTGTCCATTCACCTGAACGATATCGTGTTTGACATTGTGTCTATTCTCCTGAACGATATCATGTCCATTCTCCTGAACGATACCCAGTTTGATATCGTGTCCATTCTCCTGAACGATTCCCAGTTTGATATCGTGTCCATTCTCCTGAAAAATATCGTGTTTGATATCGTGTCCATTCTCCTGAACGATATTGTGTTTGATATTGTGTCCATTCACCTGAACGATATCATGTCCATTCTCCTGAATGATTCCCAGTTTGACATCGTGTCCATTTACCTGAACGATATCGTGTTTGACATCGTGTCCATTCTCCTGACCGATATCATGTCCATTCTCCTGAATGATACCCAGTTTGACATCTTGTCCATTCACCTGAATGATATCGTGTTTAACATCCTGTCCATTCTCCTGAACGATATTGTGTCCATTTTCCTGAACGATATCATGTCCATTCTCCTGAACGATATCCAGTTTGATATCGTGTCCATTCTCCTGAACGATACGCAGTTTGATATCGTGTCCATTCTCCTGAACAATATCGTGTTTGATATCGTGTCCATTCTCCTGAACGATATTGTGTTTGATATTGTGTCCTTTCACCTGAACGATATCATGTCCATTCTCCTGAACGATACCGAGTTTGACATCCTGTACATTCACCTGAAGGATATTGTGTTTGACATCGTGTCCATTCTCCTGAACGATATCATGTCCATTCCCCTGAATGATACCCAGTTTGACATCGTGTCCATTCACCTGAATGATATCGTGTTTGACATCGTGTCCATTCTCCTGAACGATATTGTGTCCATTCTCCTGAACGATATCATGTCCATTCTCCTGAACGATACCCAGTTTGATATCGTGTCCATTCTCCTGAACGATACCCAGTTTGATATCGTGTCCATTCTCCTGAACAATACCCAGTTTGGTATCGTGTCCATTCACCTGAACGATATCATGTCCATTCTCCTGAACGATACCCAGTTTGATATCGTGTCCATTCTCCTGAACGATACCCAGTTTGATATCGTGTCCATTCTCCTGAACAATACCCAGTTTGGTATCATGTCCATTCACCTGAACGATATCATGTCCATTCTCCTGAATGATACCCAGTTTGACATCGTGTCCATTCACCTGAACGATATCGTGTCTGACATTGTGTCCCATTCTCCTGAACGATACCCAGTTTGATATCGTGTCCATTCTCCTGAACGATACCCAGTTTGATATCGTGTCCATTCTGCTGAACAATATCGTGTTTGATATCGTGTCCATTCACCTGAACGATATCATGTCCATTACCCTGAACGATACCCAGTTTGACATCGTGTCCACTCACTTGAATGATATCATGTTTGACATTGTGTCCATTCTCCTGAATGATATCGTGTCCATTCTCCTGAACGATACCCAGTTTGATATCGTGTCCATTCTCCTGAACGATACCCAGTTTGACATCATGTCCATTCTCCTGAACGATACCCAGTTTGATGTCATGTCCATTCTCCTGAACGATACACAGTTTGATATCGTGTCCATTCACCTGAACGACATCGTGTTTGATATCGTGTCCATTCTCCTGAACGATATCATGTCCATTCTCCTGAACGATACCCAGTTTGATATCGTGTCCATTCTCCTGAACAATACCCAGTTTGATATCGTGTCCACTCAGCTGAACGATATCATGTCCATTCTCCTGAATGATACCCAGTTTGACATCGTGTCCATTCACCTGAACGATATCGTGTTTGACATTGTGTCCATTCTCCTGAACGATATCATGTCCATTCTCCTGAACGATACCCAGTTTGATATCGTGTCCATTCTCCTGAACGATTCCCAATTTGATATCGTGTCCATTCTCCTGAAAAATATCGTGTTTGATATCGTGTCCATTCTCCTGAACGATATCGTGTTTGATATCGTGTCCATTCTCCTGAACGATATTGTGTTTGATATTGTGTCCATTCACCTGAACGATATCATGTCCATTCTCCTGAATGATTCCCAGTTTGACAACGTGTCCATTTACCTGAACGATATCGAGTTTGACATCGTGTCCATTCTCCTGAACGATATCATGTCCATTCTCCTGAATGATACCCAGTTTGACATCTTGTCCTTTCAGCTGAATGATATCGTGTTTAACATCCTGTCCATTCTCCTGAACGATATTGTGTCCATTTTCCTGAACGATATCATGTCCATTCTCCTGAACGATACCCAGTTTGATATCGTGTCCATTCTCCTGAACGATACGCAGTTTGATATCGTGTCCATTCTCCTGAACAATATCGTGTTTGATATCGTGTCCATTCTCCTGAACGATATTGTGTTTGATATTGTGTTCTTTCACCTGAACGATATCATGTCCATTCTCCTGAACGATACCGAGTTTGACATCGTGTCCATTCTCCTGAACGTTATCATGTCCATTCCCCTGAATGATACCCAGTTTGACATCGTGTCCATTCACCTGAATGATATCGTGTTTGACATCGTGTCCATTCTCCTGAACGATATTGTGTCCATTCTCCTGAACGATATCATGTCCATTCTCCTGAACGATACCCAGTTTGATATCGTGTCCATTCTCCTGAACGATACCCAGTTTGATATCGTGTCCATTCTCCTGAACGATACCCAGTTTGGTATCGTGTCCATTCACCTGAACGATATCATGTCCATTCTCCTGAACGATACCCAGTTTGATATCGTGTCCATTCTCCTGAACGATACCCAGTTTGATATCGTGTCCATTCTCATGAACAATACCCAGTTTGGTATCAAGTCCATTCACCTGAACGATATCATGTCCATTCTCCTGAATGATACCCAGTTTGACATCGTGTCCATTCACCTGAACGATATCGTGTCTGACATTGTGTCCATTCTCCTGAACGATACCCAGTTTGATATCGTGTCCATTCTCCTGAACGATACCCAGTTTGATATCGTGTCCATTCTCCTGAACAATATCGTGTTTGATATCGTGTCCATTCACCTGAACGATATCATGTCCATTATCCTGAACGATACCTATTTTGACATCGTGTCCATTCACTTGAATGATATCATGTTTGACATTGTGTCCATTCTCCTGAATGATATCGTGTCCATTCTCCTGAACGATACCCAGTTTGATATCGTGTCCATTCTCCTGAACGACACCCAGTTTGACATCATGTCCATTCTCCTGAACGATACCCAGTTTGATGTCATGTCCATTCTCCTGAACGATACACAGTTTGATATCGTGTCCATTCTCCTGAACAATATCGTGTTTGATATCGTGTCCATTCTCCTGAACGATATCATGTCCATTCTCCTGAACGGTACCCAGTTTGATATCGTGTCCATTCTCCTGAATGATACCCAGTTTGATATCGTGTCCATTCTCCTGAACAATATCGTGTTTGATATCGTGTCCATTCTCCTGAACGATATCATGTCCATTCTCCTGAACGATACCCAGTTTGATATCGTGTCCATTCTCCTGAACGATTCCCAGTTTGATATCGTGTCCATTCTCCTGAACTATATCGTTTTTGATATCGTGTCCATTCTCCTGAACTATATCGTTTTTGATATCGTGTCCATTCTCCTGAACGATACCCAGTTTGATATCGTTTCCATTCTCCTGAACAATATCGTGCTTGATATCGTGTCCATTCTCCTGAACGATATTGTGTTTGATATTGTGTCTATTCACCTGAATGATATCATGTCCATTCTCCTGAACGATACCCAGTTTGACATCGTGTCCATTCACCTGAACGATATCTTGTTTGACATCGTGTCCATTCTCCTGAACGATGTCATGTCCATTCTCCTGAACGATACCCAGTTTGACATCGTGTCCATTCTCCTGAACGATATTGTGTCCATTCTCCTGAACGATATCATGTCCATTCTCCTGAACGATATCATGTCCATTCTCCTGAACGATAGCAAGTTTGATATCGTGTCCATTCTCCTGAGCGATACCCAGTTTGATATCGTGTCCATTCTCTTGAACAATACCCAGTTTGATATCGTGTCCATTCACCTGAACGATATCATGTCCATTCTCCTGAATGATACCCAGTTTGACATCGTGTCCATTCACCTGAACGATATCGTGTTTGACATTGTGTCCATTCTCCTGAACGATATCATGTCCATTCTTCTGAACGATACCCAGTTTGACATCATGTCCATTCTCCTGAACGATACCCTGTTTGACATTGTGTCCATTCTCCTGAACGATACCCAGTTTGACATCATGTCCATTCTCCTGAATGATACGCAGTTTGATATCATGTCCATTCTCCTGAACGATATCATGTTCATTCTCCTGAACGATACCCAGTTTGACATCGTGTCCATTAACCTGAATGATATCGTGTTTGACATCATGTCCATTCTCCTGAATGATATCGTGTTTGATATTCTGTCCATTCTCCTGAACGATATCATGTCCATTCTCCCGAACGATACCAAGTTTGATATCGTGTCCATTCTCCTGAACGATACCCAGTTTGACATCATGTCCATTCTCCTGAAAGATACCCAGTTTGATATCGTGTCCATTCTCCTGAACGATTCCCAGTTTGATATCGTGTCCATTCTCCTGAACAATATCGTGTTTGATATCGTGTGCATTCACATGAACGATACCCAGTTTGACATTATGTCCATTCTCCTGAACAATATTGTGTTTGATATTGTGTCCATTCACCTGAATGATATCATGTCCATTCTCCTGAATGATAACCAGTTTGACATCGTGTCCATTCACCTGAACGATATCGTGTTTGACATCGTGTCCATTCTCCTGAACGATATCATGTCCATTCTCCTGAATGATACCCAGTTTGACATCGTGTCCATTCACCTGAATGATATCGTGTTTGACATCGTGTCCATTCTCCTGAACGATATTGTGTCCATTCTCCTGAACGATATCATGTTCATTCTCCTGAACGATTCCCAGTTTGATATCGTGTCCATTCTCCTGAACAATATCGTGTTTGATATCGTTTTCATTCTCCTGAGCGATATCATGTCCATTCTCCTGAATGATACCCAGTTTGACATCGTGTCCATTGACCTGAATGATATCGTGTTTGACATCGTGTCCATTTTCCTGAACGATATCATGTCCATTCTCCTGAATGATACCCAGTTTGACATCGTGTCCATTCACCTGAATGATATCGTGTTTGACATCGTGTCCATTCTCCTGAACGATATTGTGTTTGATATCGTGTCCATTCTCCTGAACGATATCATGTCCATTCTCCTGAACAATACCCAGTTTGATATCGTGTCCATTCTCCTGAACAATATCGTATTTGATATCGTGTCCATTCTCCTGAACAATACCCAGTTTGATATCGTGTCCATTCACCTGAACGATATCATGTCCATTGTCCTGGTCGATACCCAGTTTGACATCGTGTCCATTCACTTGAATGATATCATGTTTGACATTGTGTCCATTCTCCTGAACGATATTGTGTCCATTCTCCTGAACGATATCATGTCCATTCTCCTGAACGATACCGAGTTTGATATCGTGTCCATTCTCCTGAAGAATATCGTGTTTGACATCGTGTCCATTCTCCTGAACGTTATGGTGTTTGATATCGTGGCCATTCTCCTGAACGATATCATGTCCATTCTCCTGAACGGTACCCAGTTTGATATCGTGTCCATTCTCCTGAATGATACCCAGTTTAATATCGTGTCCATTCTCCTGAACAATATCGTGTTTGATATCGTGTCCATTCTCCTGAACGATATCATGTCCATTCTCCTGAACGATACCCAGTTTGATATCGTGTCCATTCTCCTGAACGATTCCCAGTTTGATATCGTGTCCATTCTCCTGAACTATATCGTGTTTGATATCGTGTCCATTCTCCTGAACGATACCCAGTTTGATATCGTGTCCATTCTCCTGAACAATATCGTGTTTGATATCGTGTCCATTCTCCTGAACGATATTGTGTTTGATATTGTGTCCAGTCACCTGAATGATATCATGTCCATTCTCCTGAACGATACCCAGTTTGACATCGTGTCCATTCACCTGAACGATATCGTGTTTGACATCGTGTCCATTCTCCTGAATGATATCGTGTTTGATATTCTGTCCATTCTCCTGAACGATATCATGTCCATTCTCCCGAACGATACCCAGTTTGATATCGTGTCCATTCTCCTGAACGATACCCAGTTTGACATCATGTCCATTCTTCTGAAAGATACCCTGTTTGATATCGTGTCCATTCTCCTGAACGATTCCCAGTTTGATATCGTGTCCATTCTCCTGAACAATACCGTGTTTGATATCGTGTCCATTCACATGAACGATACCCAGTTTGACATCGTGTCCATTCACCTGAACGATATCGTGTTTGACATCGTTTTCATTCTCCTGAGCGATATCATGTCCATTCTCCTGAATGATACCCAGTTTGACATCTTGTCCATTCACCTGAATGATATCGTGTTTGACATCGTGTCCATTTTCCTGAACGATATCATGTCCATTCTCCTGAATGATACCCAGTTTGACATCGTGTCCATTCACCTGAATGATATCGTGTTTGACATCGTGTCCATTCTCCTGAACGATATTGTGTTTGATATCGTGTCCATTCTCCTGAACGATATCATGTCCATTCTCCTGAACAATACCCAGTTTGATATCGTGTCCATTCTCCTGAACGATACGCAGTTTGATATCGTGTCCATTCTCCTGAACAATATCGTACTTGATATCGTGTCCATTCTCCTGAACAATACCCAGTTTGATATCGTGTCCATTCACCTGAACGATATCATGTCCATTATCCTGAACGATACCCAGTTTGACATCGTGTCCATTCACTTGAATGATATCATCTTTGACATTTTGTCCATTCTCCTGAACGATATTGTGTCCATTCTCCTGAACGATATCATGTCCATTCTCCTGAACAATACCCAGTTGGATATCGTGTCCATTCTCCTGAACGATACCCAGTTTGATATCGTGTCCATTCTCCTGAAGAATATCGTGTTTGATATCGTGTCCATTCTCCTGAACAATACCCAGTTTGATATCGTGTCCATTCACATGAACGATATCATGTCCATTATCCTGAACGATACCCAGTTTGACATCGTGTCCATTCTCCTGAACGATATTGTGTCCATTCTCCTGAACGATATCATGTCCATTCTCCTGAACGATACACAGTTTGATATCGTGTCCATTCTCCTGAATGATACCCAGTTTGATATCGTGTCCATTCTCCTGAATGATATCGTGTTTGACATTGTGTCCATTCTCCTGAACGATATCATGTCCATTCTCCTGAACGGTACCCAGTTTGACATAGTATCCATTCTCCTGAACGATACCCCGTTTGACATCGTGTCCATTCACTTGAATGATATCATGTTTGACATCGTGTCCATTCTCCTGAACGATATTGTGTCCATTCTCCTGAACGATATCATGTCCATTCTCCTGAACGATACACAGTTTGATATCGTGTCCATTCTCCTGAACGATACCCAGTTTGATATCGTGTCCATTCTCCTGAACAATACCCCGTTTGATATCGTGTCCATTCACCTGAACGATATCATGTCCATTCTCCTGAATGATACCCAGTTTGACATCGTGTCCATTCTCCTGAACAATATCGTGTTTGTTATCGTGTCCATTCTCCTGAACAATACCCAGTTTGATATCGTGTCCATTCACCTGAACGATATCATGTCCATTATCCTGAACGATACCCAGTTTGACATCGTGTCCATTCAGTTGAATGATATCATGTTTGACATTGTGTCCATTCTCCTGAACGATATCGTGTCCATTCTCCTGAACGATACCCAGTTTGATATCGTGTCCATTCTCCTGAACGATACCCAGTTTGACATCATGTCCATTCTCCTGAACGATACCTAGTTTGATGTCATGTCCATTCTCCTGAACGATTCACAGTTTGACATCGTGTCCATTCACCTGAATGATATCGTGTTTGAAATCGTGTCCATTCTCCTGAACGATATTGTGTTTGATATTGTGTCCATTCTCCTGAACGATATCATGGCCATTCTCCTGAACGATACCCAGTTACATGTCGTGTCCATTCTCCTGAACGATTCCCAGTTTGATATCGTGTCCATTCTCCTGAACAATATCGTGTTTGATATCGTGTCCATTCTCCTGAACGATATTGTGTTTGATATTGTGTCCATTCACCTGAACGATATCAGGTCCATTCTCCTGAACTATACCCAGTTTCACATCGTGTCCATTCACCTAAACGATATCGTGTTTGACATCGTGTCCATTCTCCTGAACGATATCATGTCCATTCTCCTGAATGATATCCAGTTTGACATCGTGTCCATTCACCTGAATGATATCGTGTTTGAGATCGTGTCCATTCTCCTGAACGATATTGTGTCCATTCTCCTGAACGATATCATGTCCATTCTCCTGAACGATACCCAGTTTGATATCGTGTCCATTCTCCTGAACGATACCCAGTTTGATATCGTGTCCATTCTCCTGAACAATAGCCAGTTTTGTATCGTGTCCATTCACCTGAACGATATCATGTCCATTCTGCTGAATGATACTCAGTTTGACATCGTGTCCATTCACCTGAATGATATCGTGTTTGACATTGTGTCCATTCTCCTGAACGATATCATGTCCATTCTCCTGAACGATACGCAGTTTGACATCGTGTCCATTCTCCTGAACTATATCGTTTTTGATATCGTGTCCATTCTCCTGAACTATATCGTTTTTGATATCGTGTCCATTCTCCTGAACGATACCCAGTTTGATATCGTTTCCATTCTCCTGAACAATATCGTGCTTGATATCGTGTCCATTCTCCTGAACGATATTGTGTTTGATATTGTGTCTATTCACCTGAATGATATCATGTCCATTCTCCTGAACGATACCCAGTTTGACATCGTGTCCATTCACCTGAACGATATCTTGTTTGACATCGTGTCCATTCTCCTGAACGATGTCATGTCCATTCTCCTGAACGATACCCAGTTTGACATCGTGTCCATTCTCCTGAACGATATTGTGTCCATTCTCCTGAACGATATCATGTCCATTCTCCTGAACGATATCATGTCCATTCTCCTGAACGATAGCAAGTTTGATATCGTGTCCATTCTCCTGAGCGATACCCAGTTTGATATCGTGTCCATTCTCTTGAACAATACCCAGTTTGATATCGTGTCCATTCACCTGAACGATATCATGTCCATTCTCCTGAATGATACCCAGTTTGACATCGTGTCCATTCACCTGAACGATATCGTGTTTGACATTGTGTCCATTCTCCTGAACGATATCATGTCCATTCTTCTGAACGATACCCAGTTTGACATCATGTCCATTCTCCTGAACGATACCCTGTTTGACATTGTGTCCATTCTCCTGAACGATACCCAGTTTGACATCATGTCCATTCTCCTGAATGATACGCAGTTTGATATCATGTCCATTCTCCTGAACGATATCATGTTCATTCTCCTGAACGATACCCAGTTTGACATCGTGTCCATTAACCTGAATGATATCGTGTTTGACATCATGTCCATTCTCCTGAATGATATCGTGTTTGATATTCTGTCCATTCTCCTGAACGATATCATGTCCATTCTCCCGAACGATACCAAGTTTGATATCGTGTCCATTCTCCTGAACGATACCCAGTTTGACATCATGTCCATTCTCCTGAAAGATACCCAGTTTGATATCGTGTCCATTCTCCTGAACGATTCCCAGTTTGATATCGTGTCCATTCTCCTGAACAATATCGTGTTTGATATCGTGTGCATTCACATGAACGATACCCAGTTTGACATTATGTCCATTCTCCTGAACAATATTGTGTTTGATATTGTGTCCATTCACCTGAATGATATCATGTCCATTCTCCTGAATGATAACCAGTTTGACATCGTGTCCATTCACCTGAACGATATCGTGTTTGACATCGTGTCCATTCTCCTGAACGATATCATGTCCATTCTCCTGAATGATACCCAGTTTGACATCGTGTCCATTCACCTGAATGATATCGTGTTTGACATCGTGTCCATTCTCCTGAACGATATTGTGTCCATTCTCCTGAACGATATCATGTTCATTCTCCTGAACGATTCCCAGTTTGATATCGTGTCCATTCTCCTGAACAATATCGTGTTTGATATCGTTTTCATTCTCCTGAGCGATATCATGTCCATTCTCCTGAATGATACCCAGTTTGACATCGTGTCCATTGACCTGAATGATATCGTGTTTGACATCGTGTCCATTTTCCTGAACGATATCATGTCCATTCTCCTGAATGATACCCAGTTTGACATCGTGTCCATTCACCTGAATGATATCGTGTTTGACATCGTGTCCATTCTCCTGAACGATATTGTGTTTGATATCGTGTCCATTCTCCTGAACGATATCATGTCCATTCTCCTGAACAATACCCAGTTTGATATCGTGTCCATTCTCCTGAACAATATCGTATTTGATATCGTGTCCATTCTCCTGAACAATACCCAGTTTGATATCGTGTCCATTCACCTGAACGATATCATGTCCATTATCCTGGTCGATACCCAGTTTGACATCGTGTCCATTCACTTGAATGATATCATGTTTGACATTGTGTCCATTCTCCTGAACGATATTGTGTCCATTCTCCTGAACGATATCATGTCCATTCTCCTGAACGATACCGAGTTTGATATCGTGTCCATTCTCCTGAAGAATATCGTGTTTGACATCGTGTCCATTCTCCTGAACGTTATGGTGTTTGATATCGTGGCCATTCTCCTGAACGATATCATGTCCATTCTCCTGAACGGTACCCAGTTTGATATCGTGTCCATTCTCCTGAATGATACCCAGTTTAATATCGTGTCCATTCTCCTGAACAATATCGTGTTTGATATCGTGTCCATTCTCCTGAACGATATCATGTCCATTCTCCTGAACGATACCCAGTTTGATATCGTGTCCATTCTCCTGAACGATTCCCAGTTTGATATCGTGTCCATTCTCCTGAACTATATCGTGTTTGATATCGTGTCCATTCTCCTGAACGATACCCAGTTTGATATCGTGTCCATTCTCCTGAACAATATCGTGTTTGATATCGTGTCCATTCTCCTGAACGATATTGTGTTTGATATTGTGTCCAGTCACCTGAATGATATCATGTCCATTCTCCTGAACGATACCCAGTTTGACATCGTGTCCATTCACCTGAACGATATCGTGTTTGACATCGTGTCCATTCTCCTGAATGATATCGTGTTTGATATTCTGTCCATTCTCCTGAACGATATCATGTCCATTCTCCCGAACGATACCCAGTTTGATATCGTGTCCATTCTCCTGAACGATACCCAGTTTGACATCATGTCCATTCTTCTGAAAGATACCCTGTTTGATATCGTGTCCATTCTCCTGAACGATTCCCAGTTTGATATCGTGTCCATTCTCCTGAACAATACCGTGTTTGATATCGTGTCCATTCACATGAACGATACCCAGTTTGACATCGTGTCCCATTCACCTGAACGATATCGTGTTTGACATCGTTTTCATTCTCCTGAGCGATATCATGTCCATTCTCCTGAATGATACCCAGTTTGACATCTTGTCCATTCACCTGAATGATATCGTGTTTGACATCGTGTCCATTTTCCTGAACGATATCATGTCCATTCTCCTGAATGATACCCAGTTTGACATCGTGTCCATTCACCTGAATGATATCGTGTTTGACATCGTGTCCATTCTCCTGAACGATATTGTGTTTGATATCGTGTCCATTCTCCTGAACGATATCATGTCCATTCTCCTGAACAATACCCAGTTTGATATCGTGTCCATTCTCCTGAACGATACGCAGTTTGATATCGTGTCCATTCTCCTGAACAATATCGTACTTGATATCGTGTCCATTCTCCTGAACAATACCCAGTTTGATATCGTGTCCATTCACCTGAACGATATCATGTCCATTATCCTGAACGATACCCAGTTTGACATCGTGTCCATTCACTTGAATGATATCATCTTTGACATTTTGTCCATTCTCCTGAACGATATTGTGTCCATTCTCCTGAACGATATCATGTCCATTCTCCTGAACAATACCCAGTTGGATATCGTGTCCATTCTCCTGAACGATACCCAGTTTGATATCGTGTCCATTCTCCTGAAGAATATCGTGTTTGATATCGTGTCCATTCTCCTGAACAATACCCAGTTTGATATCGTGTCCATTCACATGAACGATATCATGTCCATTATCCTGAACGATACCCAGTTTGACATCGTGTCCATTCTCCTGAACGATATTGTGTCCATTCTCCTGAACGATATCATGTCCATTCTCCTGAACGATACACAGTTTGATATCGTGTCCATTCTCCTGAATGATACCCAGTTTGATATCGTGTCCATTCTCCTGAATGATATCGTGTTTGACATTGTGTCCATTCTCCTGAACGATATCATGTCCATTCTCCTGAACGGTACCCAGTTTGACATAGTATCCATTCTCCTGAACGATACCCCGTTTGACATCGTGTCCATTCACTTGAATGATATCATGTTTGACATCGTGTCCATTCTCCTGAACGATATTGTGTCCATTCTCCTGAACGATATCATGTCCATTCTCCTGAACGATACACAGTTTGATATCGTGTCCATTCTCCTGAACGATACCCAGTTTGATATCGTGTCCATTCTCCTGAACAATACCCCGTTTGATATCGTGTCCATTCACCTGAACGATATCATGTCCATTCTCCTGAATGATACCCAGTTTGACATCGTGTCCATTCTCCTGAACAATATCGTGTTTGTTATCGTGTCCATTCTCCTGAACAATACCCAGTTTGATATCGTGTCCATTCACCTGAACGATATCATGTCCATTATCCTGAACGATACCCAGTTTGACATCGTGTCCATTCAGTTGAATGATATCATGTTTGACATTGTGTCCATTCTCCTGAACGATATCGTGTCCATTCTCCTGAACGATACCCAGTTTGATATCGTGTCCATTCTCCTGAACGATACCCAGTTTGACATCATGTCCATTCTCCTGAACGATACCTAGTTTGATGTCATGTCCATTCTCCTGAACGATTCACAGTTTGACATCGTGTCCATTCACCTGAATGATATCGTGTTTGAAATCGTGTCCATTCTCCTGAACGATATTGTGTTTGATATTGTGTCCATTCTCCTGAACGATATCATGGCCATTCTCCTGAACGATACCCAGTTACATGTCGTGTCCATTCTCCTGAACGATTCCCAGTTTGATATCGTGTCCATTCTCCTGAACAATATCGTGTTTGATATCGTGTCCATTCTCCTGAACGATATTGTGTTTGATATTGTGTCCATTCACCTGAACGATATCAGGTCCATTCTCCTGAACTATACCCAGTTTCACATCGTGTCCATTCACCTAAACGATATCGTGTTTGACATCGTGTCCATTCTCCTGAACGATATCATGTCCATTCTCCTGAATGATATCCAGTTTGACATCGTGTCCTTTCACCTGAATGATATCGTGTTTGAGATCGTGTCCATTCTCCTGAACGATATTGTGTCCATTCTCCTGAACGATATCATGTCCATTCTCCTGAACGATACCCAGTTTGATATCGTGTCCATTCTCCTGAACGATACCCAGTTTGATATCGTGTCCATTCTCCTGAACAATAGCCAGTTTTGTATCGTGTCCATTCACCTGAACGATATCATGTCCATTCTCCTGAATGATACTCAGTTTGACATCGTGTCCATTCACCTGAATGATATCGTGTTTGACATTGTGTCCATTCTCCTGAACGATATCATGTCCATTCTCCTGAACGATACCCAGTTTGACATCGTGTCCATTCACCTGAATGATATCGTGTTTGACATCGTGTCCATTCTCCTGAACGATATTGTGTTTGTTATCGTGTCCATTCGACTGAACGATATCATGTCCATTCTCCTGAACGATACCCAGTTTGATATCGTGTCCATTCTCCTGAACGTTAACCAGTTTGATATCGTGTCCATTCTCCTGAACAATATCGTGTTTGATATCGTGTCCACTCTACTGAACAATACCCAGTTTGATATCGTGACCATTCACCTGAACGATATCATGTCCATTATCCTGAACGATACCCAGGTTGACATCGTGTCTATTCACTTGAATGATATCATGTTTGACATCGTGTCCATTCTCCTGAATGATATTGTGTCCATTCTCCTGAACGATATCATGTCCATTCTCCTGAACGATACCCAGTTTGATATCGCTTCCATTCTCCTGAACGATACCCAGTTTGATATCGTGTCCATTCTCCAAAACAATACCCAGTTTGATATCGTGTCCATTCACCTGAACGATATCATGTCCATTCTCCTGAATGATACCCAGTTTGACATCGTGTCCATTCACCTGAACGATATCATGTTTGACATTGTGTCCATTCTCCTGAACGATATCATGTCCATTATCCTGAATGATACCCAGTTTGACGTCGTGTCCTTTCACCTGAATGATATCGTGTTTGACATCGTGTCCATTCTCCTGAATGATATTGTGTTTGATATCGTGTCCATTCTCCTGAACGATATCATGTCCATTCTCCTGAACGATACCCAGTTTGATATCGTGTCCATTCTCCTGAACGATACCCAGTTTGATATCGTGTCCATTCTCCTGAACAATATCGTGTTTGATATCGTGTCCATTCTCTTGAACGATATCATTTCCATTCTCCTGAACGACACCCAGTTTGATATCGTGTCCATTCTCCTGAACTATATCGTGTTTGATATCGTGTCCATTCTCCTGAACGATACCCAGTTTGATATTGTGTCCATTCTCCTGAACAATATCGTGTTTGATATCGTGTCCATTCTCCTGCACGATATTATGTTTGATATTGTGTCCATTCACCTGAATGATATCATGTCCATTCTCCTGAACGATACCCAGTTTGACATCGTGTCCATTCACCTGAACGATATCGTGTTTGACATCGTGTCCGTTCTCCTGAACGATATCATGTCCATTCTCCTGAACGATACCCAGTTTGACATCGTGTCCATTCACCTGAATGATATCGTGTTTGACATCGTGTCCATTCTCCTGAACGATATTGTGTCCATTCTCCTGAACGATATCATGTCCATTCTCCTGAACGATACCCAGTTTGATATCGTGTCCATTCTCCTGAACAATACCCAGTTTCATATCGTGTCCATTCACCTGATCAATATCATGTCCATTCTCCTGAATGATACCCAGTTTGACATCGTGTCCATTCACCTGAATGATATCGTGTTTGACATCGTGTCCATTCTCCTGAACGTTATGGTGTTTGATATCGTGGCCATTCTCCTGAACGATATCATGTCCATTCTCCTGAACGGTACCCAGTTTGATATCGTGTCCATTCTCCTGAATGATACCCAGTTTGATATCGTGTCCATTCTCCTGAACGATATCATGTCCATTCTCCTGAACGATACCCAGTTTGATATCGTCTCCATTCTCCTGAACGATTCCCAGTTTGATATCGTGTCCATTCTCCTGAACTATATCGTGTTTGATATCGTGTCCATTCTGCTGAACGATACCCAGTTTGATATCGTGTCCATTCTCCTGAACAATATCGTGTTTGATATCGTGTCCATTCTCCTGAACGATATTGTGTTTGATATTGTGTCCAGTCACCTGAATGATATCATGTCCATTCTCCTGAACGATACCCAGTTTGACATCGTGTCCATTCACCTGAACGATATCGTGTTTGACATCGTGTCCATTCTCCTGAACGATGTCATGTCCATTCTCCTGAACGATACCCAGTTTGACATCGTGTCCATTCACCTGAATGATATCGTGTTTGACATCGTGTCCATTCTCCTGAACGATATTGTGTCCATTCTCCTGAACGATATCATGTCCATTCTCCTGAACGATACCCAGTTTGATATCGTGTCCATTCTCCTGAACGATACCCAGTTTGATATTGTGTTCATTCTCCTGAACAATAGCAGTTTGATATCGTGTCCATTCACCTGAACGATATCATGTCCATTCTCCTGAATGATACCCAGTTTGACATCGTGTCCATTCACCTGAACGATATCGTGTTTGACATTGTGTCCATTCTCCTGAACGATATCATGTCCATTCTCCTGAACGATACCCAGTTTGATATCGTGTCCATTCTCCTGAACGATACACAGTTTGATATCGTGTCCATTCTCCTGAACAATATCGTGTTTGATATCGTGTCCATTCTCCTGAACGATACCCAGTTTGATATCGTGTCCATTCTCCTGAACGATTCCCAGTTTGATATCGTGTCCATTCTCCTGAACTATATCGTGTTTGATATCGTGTCCATTCTCCTGAACGATACCCAGTTTGATATCGTGTCCATTCTCCTGAACAATATCGTGTTTGATATCGTGTCCATTCTCCTGCACGATATTGTGTTTGATATTGTGTCCATTCACCTGAATGATATCATGTCCATTCTCCTGAACGATACCCAGTTTGACATCGTGTCCATTCACCTGAACGATATCGTGTTTGACATCGTGTCCATTCTCCTGAACGATATCATGTCCATTCTCCTGAACGATACCCAGTTTGACATCATGTACATTCACCTGAATGATATCGTGTTTGACATCGTGTCCATTCTCCTGAACGATATTGTGTCCATTCTCTTGAACGATATCATGTCCATTCTCCTGAACGATACCCAGTTTGATATCGTGTCCATTCTCCTGAACAATACCCAGTTTGATATCGTGTCCATTCACCTGAACGATATCATGTCCATTCTCCTGAATGATACCCAGTTTGACATCGGGTCCATTCACCTGAATGATATCGTGTTTGACATTGTGTCCATTCTCCTGAAGGATATCATGTCCATTCTCCTGAACGATACCCAGTTTGATATCGTGTCCATTCACCTGAATGATATCGTGTTTGAAATCGTGTCCATTCTCCTGAACGCTATGGTGTTTGATAACGTGGCCATTCTCCTGAACGATATCATGTCCATTCTCCTGAACGGTACCCAGTTTGATATCGTGTCCATTCTCCTGAATGATACCCAGTTTGATATCGTGTCCATTCTCCTGAACGATATCATGTCCATTCTCCTGAACGATATCCAGTTTGATATCGTGTCCATTCTCCTGAACGATTCCCAGTTTGATATCGTGTCCATTCTCCTGAACTATATCGTGTTTGATATCGTGTCCATTCTGCTGAACGATACCCAGTTTGATATCGTGTCCATTCTCCTGAACAATATCGTGTTTGATATCGTGTCCATTCTCCTGAACGATATTGTGTTTGATATTGTGTCCAGTCACCTGAATGATATCATGTCCATTCTCCTGAACGATACCCAGTTTGACATCGTGCCCATTCACCTGAACGATATCGTGTTTGACATCGTGTCCATTCTCCTGAACGATGTCATGTCCATTCTCCTGAACGATACCCAGTTTGACATCGTGTCCATTCACCTGAATGATATCGTGTTTGACATCGTGTCCATTCTCCTGAACGATATTGTGTCCATTCTCCTGAACGATATCATGTCCATTCTCCTGAACGATACCCAGTTTGATATCGTGTCCATTCTCCTGAACGATACCCAGTTTGATATTGTGTTCATTCTCCTGAACAATAGCAGTTTGATATCGTGTCCATTCACCTGAACGATATCATGTCCATTCTCCTGAATGATACCCAGTTTGACATCGTGTCCATTCACCTGAACGATATCGTGTTTGACATTGTGTCCATTCTCCTGAACGATATCATGTCCATTATCCTGAATGATACCCAGTTTGACATCGTGTCCATTCACCTGAATGATATCGTGTTTGATATCGTGTCCATTCTCCTGAACGATATCATGTCCATTCTCCTGAACGATACCCAGTTTGATATCGTGTCCATTCTCCTGAACGATACACAGTTTGATATCGTGTCCATTCTCCTGAACAATATCGTGTTTGATATCGTGTCCATTCTCCTGAACGATATCATGTCCATTCTCCTGAACGATACCCAGTTTGATATCGTGTCCATTCTCCTGAACGATTCCCAGTTTGATATCGTGTCCATTCTCCTGAACTATATCGTGTTTGATATCGTGTCTATTCTCCTGAACGATACCCAGTTTGATATCGTGTCCATTCTCCTGAACAATATCGTGTTTGATATCGTGTCCATTCTCCTGCACGATATTGTGTTTGATATTGTGTCCATTCACCTGAATGATATCATGTCCATTCTCCTGAACGATACCCAGTTTGACATCGTGTCCATTCACCTGAACGATATCGTGTTTGACATCGTGTCCATTCTCCTGAACGATATCATGTCCATTCTCCTGAACGATACCCAGTTTGACATCGTGTACATTCACCTGAATGATATCGTGTTTGACATCGTGTCCATTCTCCTGAACGATATTGTGTCCATTCTCTTGAACGATATCATGTCCATTCTCCTGAACGATACCCAGTTTGATATCGTGTCCATTCTCCTGAACAATACCCAGTTTGATATCGTGTCCATTCACCTGAACGATATCATGTCCATTCTCCTGAATGATACCCAGTTTGACATCGGGTCCATTCACCTGAATGATATCGTGTTTGACATTGTGTCCATTCTCCTGAAGGATATCATGTCCATTCTCCTGAACGATACCCAGTTTTATATCGTGTCCATTCACCTGAATGATATCGTGTTTGACATCGTGTCCATTCTCCTGAACGTTATGGTGTTTGATATCGTGGCCATTCTTCTGAACGATATCATGTCCATTCTCCTGAACGGTACCCAGTTTGATATCGTGTCCATTCTCCTGAATGATACCCAGTTTGATATCGTGTCCATTCTCCTGAACGATATCATGTCCATTCTCCTGAACGATAGCCAGTTTGATATCATCTCCATTCTCCTGAACGATTCCCAGTTTGATATCGTGTCCATTCTCCTGAACTATATCGTGTTTGATATCGTGTCAATTCTCCTGAACGATACCCAGTTTGATATCGTGTCCATTCTCCTGAACAATATCGTGTTTGATATCGTGTCCATTCTCCTGAACGATATTGTGTTTGATATTGTGTCCAGTCACCTGAATGATATCATGTCCATTCTCCTGAACGATACCCAGTTTGACATCGTGTCCATTCACCTGAACGATATCGTGTTTGACATCGTGTCCATTCTCCTGAACGATGTCATGTCCATTCTCCTGAACGATACCCAGTTTGACATCGTGTCCATTCACCTGAATGATATCGTGTTTGACATCGTGTCCATTCTCCTGAACGATATTGTGTCCATTCTCCTGAACGATATCATGTCCATTCTCCTGAACGATACCCAGTTTGATATCGTGTCCATTCTGCTGAACAATACCCAGTTTGATATCGTGTCCATTCACCTGAACGATATCATGTCCATTCTCCTGAATGATACCCAGTTTGACATCGGGTCCATTCACCTGAATGATATCGTGTTTGACATTGTGTCCATTCTCCTGAAGGATATCATGTCCATTCTCCTGAACGATACCCAGTTTTATATCGTGTCCATTCACCTGAATGATATCGTGTTTGACATCGTGTCCATTCTCCTGAACGTTATGGTGTTTGATATCGTGGCCATTCTTCTGAACGATATCATGTCCATTCTCCTGAACGGTACCCAGTTTGATATCGTGTCCATTCTCCTGAATGATACCCAGTTTGATATCGTGTCCATTCTCCTGAACAATATCGTGTTTGATATCGTGTCCATTCTCCTGAACGATATCATGTCCATTCTCCTGAACGATACCCAGTTTGATATCATCTCCATTCTCCTGAAAGATTCCCAGTTTGATATCGTGTCCATTCTCCTGAACTATATCGTGTTTGATATCGTGTCAATTCTCCTGAACGATACCCAGTTTGATATCGTGTCCATTCTCCTGAACAATATCGTGTTTGATATCGTGTCCATTCTCCTGAACGATATTGTGTTTGATATTGTGTCCAGTCACCTGAATGATATCATGTCCATTCTCCTGAACGATACCCAGTTTGACATCGTGTCCATTCACCTGAACGATATCGTGTTTGACATCGTGTCCATTCTCCTGAACGATGTCATGTCCATTCTCCTGAACGATACCCAGTTTGACATCGTGTCCATTCACCTGAATGATATCGTGTTTGACATCGTGTCCATTCTCCTGAACGATATTGTGTCCATTCTCCTGAACGATATCATGTCCATTCTCCTGAACGATACCCAGTTTGATATCGTGTCCATTCTCCTGAACGATACCCAGTTTGATATCGTGTCCATTCTCCTGAACAATATCCAGTTTGACATCGTGTCCATTCACCTGAACGACATCGTGTCCATTCTCCTGAATGATACCCAGTTTGACATAGTGTTCATTCACCTGAACGATATCGTGTTTGACATTGTGTCCATCCTCCTGAACGATATCATGTCCATTCTCCTGAACGATACCCAGTTTGACATCGTGTCCATTCTCCTGAACGATACCCTGTTTGACATTGTGTCCATTCTCCTGAACGATACCCAGTTTGACATCATGTCCATTCTCCTGAACGATCCCCAGTTTGATATCATGTCCATTCTCCTGAACGATATCATGTTCATTCTCCTGAACGATACCCAGTTTGACATCGTGTCCATTCACCTGAATGATATCGTGTTTGACATCATGTCCATTCTCCTGAATGATATCGTGTTTGATATTCTGTCCATTCTCCTGAACGATATCATGTCCATTCTCCTGAACGATACCCAGTTTGATATCGTGTCCATTCTCCTGAACGATACCCAGTTTGACATCATGTCCATTCTCCTGAAAGATACCCTGTTTGATATCGTGTCCATTCTCCTGAACGATTCCCAGTTTGATATCGTGTCCATTCTGCTGAACAATATCGTGTTTGATATCGTGTCCATTCACCTGAACGATACCTAGTTTGATATCATGTGCATTCTCCTGAACAATGTCGTGTTTGATATCGTGTCCATTCTCCTGAACGATATTGTGTTTGATATTGTGTCCATTCACCTGAACGATATCATGTCCATTCTCCTGAATGATACCCAGTTTGACATCGTGTCCATTCACCTGAACGATATCGTGTTTGACATCGTGTCCATTCTCCTGAACGATATCATGTCCATTCTCCTGAATGATACCCAGTTTGACATCGTGTCCATTCACCTGAACGATATCGTGTTTGACATTGTGTCCATTCTCCTGAACGATATCATGTCCATTCTCCTGAACGATACCCATTTTGACATCGTGTCCATTCACCTGAATGATATCGTGTTTGACATCGTGTCCATTCTCCTGAACGATATTGTGTTTGATATCGTGTCCATTCTCCTGAACGATATCATGTCCATTCTCCTGAACAATACCCAGTTTGATATCGTGTCCATTCTCCTGAACGATATCATATCCATTATCCTGAACGATACCCAGTTTGACATCGTGTCCATTCACTTGAATGATATCATGTTTGACATTGTGTCCATTCTCCTGAACGATATCGTGTCCATTCTCCTGAACGATACCCAGATTGGTATCGTGTTCATTCTCCTGAACGATACCCAGTTTGACATCATGTCCATTCTCCTGAACGGTACCCAGTTTGATATCGTGTCCATTCTCCTGAACGATAACCAGTTTGATATCGTGTCCATTCTCCTGAACAATATCGTGTTTGATATCGTGTCCATTCTCCTGAACAATACCCAGTTTGATATCGTGACCATTCACCTGAACGATATCATGTCCATTATCCTGAACGATACCCAGTTTGACATCGTGTCCATTCACTTGAATGATATCATGTTTGACATCGTGTCCATTCTCCTGAATGATATTGTGTCCATTCTCCTGAACGATATCATGTCCATTCTCCTGAACGATACCCAGTTTGATATCGCTTCCATTCTCCTGAACAATACCCAGTTTGATATCGTGTCCATTCTCCAAAACAATACCCAGGTTGATATCGTGTCCATTCACCTGAACGATATCATGTCCATTCTCCTGAATGATACCCAGTTTGACATCGTGTCCATTCACCTGAACGATATCGTGTTTGACATTGTGTTCATTCTCCTGAACGATATCATGTCCATTATCCTGAATGATACCCAGTTTGACATCGTGTCCATTCACCTGAATGATATCGTGTTTGACATCGTGTCCATTCTCCTGAATGATATTGTGTTTGATATCGTGTCCATTCTCCTGAACGATATCATGTCGATTCTCCTGAACGATACCCAGTTTGATATCGTGTCCATTCTCCTGAACGATACCCAGTTTGATATCCTGTCCATTCTCCTGAACAATATCGTGTTTGATATCGTGTCCATTCTCCTGAACGATATCATGTCCATTCTCCTGAACGATACCCAGTTTGATATCGTGTCCATTCTCCTGAACGATTCCCAGTTTGATATCGTGTCCATTCTCCTGAACTATATCGTGTTTGATATCGTGTCCATTCTCCTGAACGATACCCAGTTTGATATCGTGTCCAGTCACCTGAATGATATCATGTCCATTCTCCTGAACGATACCCAGTTTGACATCGTGTCCATTCACCTGAACGATATCGTGTTTGACATCGTGTCCATTCTCCTGAACGATGTCATGTCCATTCTCCTGAACGATACCCAGTTTGACATCGTGTCTATTCACCTGAATGATATCGTGTTTGTCATCGTGTCCATTCTCCTGAACGATATTGTGTCCATTCTCCTGAACGATATCATGTCCATTCTCCTGAACGATACACAGTTTGATATCGTGTCCATTCTCCTGAACAATATCCAGTTTGACATCCTGTCCATTCACCTGAACGATATCGTGTCCATTCTCCTGAATGATACCCAGTTTGACATCGTGTTCATTCACCTGAACGATATCGTGTTTGACATTGTGTCCATTCTCCTGAACGATATCATGTCCATTCTCCTGAACGATACCCAGTTTGACATCGTGTCCATTCTCCTGAACGATACCCTGTTTGACATTGTGTCCATTCTCCTGAACGATACCCAGTTTGACATCATGTCCATTCTCCTGAACGATCCCCAGTTTGATATCATGTCCATTCTCCTGAACGATATCATGTTCATTCTCCTGAACGATACACAGTTTGACATCGTGTCCATTCACCTGAATGATATCGTGTTTGACATCATGTCCATTCTCCTGAATGATATCGTGTTTGATATTCTGTCCATTCTCCTGAACGATATCATGTCCATTCTCCTGAACGATACCCAGTTTGATATCGTGTCCATTCTCCTGAACGATACCCAGTTTGACATCATGTCCATTCTCCTGAAAGATACCCTGTTTGATATCGTGTCCATTCTCCTGAACGATTCCCAGTTTGATATCGTGTCCATTCTCCTGAACAATATCGTGTTTGATATCGTGTCCATTCACCTGAACGATACCCAGTTTGATATCATGTGCATTCTCCTGAACAATGTCGTGTTTGATATCGTGTGCATTCTCCTGAACGATATTGTGTTTGATATTGTGTCCATTCACCTGAACGATATCATGTCCATTCTCCTGAATGATACCCAGTTTGACATCGTGTCCATTCACCTGAACGATATCGTGTTTGACATCGTGTCCATTCTCCTGAACGATATCATGTCCATTCTCCTGAATGATACCCAGTTTGACATCGTGTCCATTCACCTGAATGATATCGTGTTTGACATCGTGTCCATTCTCCTGAACGATATTGTGTCCATTCTCCTGAACGATATCATGTTCATTCTCCTGAGCGATACCCAGTTTGATATCGTGTCCATTCTCCTGAACGATACCCAGTTTGACATCGTGTCCATTCACCTGAACGATATCGTGTTTGACATCGTGTCCATTCTCCTGAACGATATCATGTCCATTCTCCTGAATGATATCCAGTTTGACATCGTGTCCATTCACCTGAACGATATCCTGTTTGACATTGTGTCCATTCTCCTAAACGATATCATGTCCATTCTCCTGAACGATACCCAGTTTGACATCGTGTCCATTCACCTGAATGATATCGTGTTTGACATCGTGTCCATTCTCCTGAACGATATTGTGTTTGATATCGTGTCCATTCTCCTAAACGATATCATGTCCATTCTCCTGAACAATACCCAGTTTGATATCGTGTCCATTCTCCTGAACGATACCCAGTTTGATATCGTGTCCATTCTATTGAACAATATTGTATTTGATATCGTGTCCATTCTCCTGAACAATCCCCAGTTTGATATCGTGTCCATTCACCTGAACCATATTATGTCCATTATCCTGAACGATACCCAGTTTGACATTGTGTCCATTCACTTGAATGATATCATGTTTGACATCGTGTCCATTCTCCTGAACGATATTGTGTCCATTCTCCCGAACGATATCATATCCATTCTCCTGAACGATACCCAGTTTGATATCGTGTCCATTCTCCTGAATGATACACAGTTTGATATCGTGTCCATTTTCCTGAACGATATCATGTCCATTCCCCTGAACAATACGCAGTTTGATATCGTGTCCATTCTGCTGAACGATACCCAGTTTGATATCGTGTCCATTCTCCTGAACAATATCGTGTTTGATATCGTGTCCATTCTCCTGAACAATACCCAGTTTGATATCGTGTCCATTCACCTGAACGATATCATGTCCATTATCCTGAACGATACCCAGTTTGACATCATGTCCATTCTCCTGAACGATATTGTGTCCATTCTCCTGAACGATATCATGTCCATTCTCCTGAACGATACCCAGTTTGATATCGTGTCCATTCTCCTGAACAATACCCCTTTTGATATCGTGTCCATTCACCTGAACGATATCATGTCCATTCTCCTGAATCATACACAGTTTGACATCGTGTCCTTTCACGTGAATGATATCGTGTTTGACATTGTGTCCATTCTCCTGAACGATATCATGTCCATTCTCCTGAACGATACCCAGTTTGACATCGTGTCCATTCACTTGAATGATATCATGTTTGACATCGTGTCCATTCTCGTGAACGATATTGTGTCCATTCTCCTGAACGATATCATGTCCATTCTCCTGAACGATACACAGATTGAGATCGTGTCCATTCTCCTGAACGATACCCAGTTTGATATCGTGTCCATTCTCCTGAACAATACCCCGTTTGATATCGTGTCCATTCACCTGAACGATATCATGTCTATTCTCCTGAATGATACCCAGTAAGACATCGTGTCCATTCTCCTGAACAATATCGTGTTTGATATCGTGCCCATTCTCTTGAACAATACCCAGTTTGGTATCGTGTCCATTCACCTGAACGATATCATGTCCATTATCCTGAACGATACCCAGTTTGACATCGTGTCCATTCACCTGAACGATATCGTGTTTGACATTGTGTCCATTCTCCTGAACGATATCATGTCCATTATCCTGAATGATACCCAGTTTGACATCGTGTCCATTCACCTGAATGATATCGTGTTTGACATCGTGTCCATTCTCCTGAATGATATTGTGTTTGATATCGTGTCCATTCTCCTGAACGATATCATGTCCATTCTCCTGAACGATACCCAGTTTGATATCGTGTCCATTCTCCTGAACGATACCCAGTTTGATATCGTGTCCATTCTCCTGAACAATATCGTGTTTGATATCGTGTCCATTCTCCTGAACGATATCATGTCCATTCTCCTGAACGATACCCAGTTTGATATTTTGTCCATTCTCCTGAACAATACCCACTTTGATATCGTGTCCATTCACCTGAACGATATCATGTCCATTCTCCTGAATGATACCCAGTTTGACATCGTGTCCATTCACCTGAATGATATCGTGTTTGAAATTGTGTCCATTCTCCTGAAGGATATCATGTCCATTCTCCTGAACGATACCCAGTTTTATATCGTGTCCATTCACCTGAATGATATCGTGTTTGACATCGTGTCCATTCTCCTGAACGTTATGGTGTTTGATATCGTGGCCATTCTCCTGAATGATACCCAGTTTGATATCGTGTCCATTCTCCTGAACAATATCGTGTTTGATATCGTGTCCATTCTCCTGAACGATACCCAGTTTGATATCATGTCCATTCTCCTGAACGATTCCCAGTTTGATATCGTGTCCATTCTCCTGAACTATATCGTGTTTGATATCGTGTCCATTCTCCTGAACGATACCCAGTTTGATATCGTGTCCATTCTCCTGAACACTATCGTGTTTGATATCGTGTCCATTCTCCTGAACTATATTGTGTTTGATATTGTGTCCAGTCACCTGAATGATATCATGTCCATTCTCCTGAACGGTACCCAGTTTGATATCGTGTCCATTCTCCTGAACGATACCCAGTTTGATATCATGTCCATTCTCCTGAACGATTCCCAGTTTGATATCGTGTCCATTCTCCTGAACTATATCGTGTTTGATATCGTGTCCATTCTCCTGAACTATATTGTGTTTGATATTGTGTCCAGTCACCTGAATGATATCATGTCCATTCTCCTGAACGATACCCAGTTTCACATCGTGTCCTTTCACCTGAACGATATCGTGTTTGACATCGTGTCCATTCTCCTGAACGATGTCATGTCCATTCTCCTGAACGATACCCAGTTTGTCATCGTGTCCATTCACCTGAATGATATCGTGTTTGGCATCGTGTCCATTCTCCTGAACGATATTTTGTCCATTCTCCTGAACGATATCATGTCCATTCTCCTGAACGATACCCAGTTTGATATCGTGTCCATTCTGCTGAACGATACCCAGTTTGATATCGTGTCCATTCTCCTGAACAATATCCAGTTTGACATCGTGTCCATTCACCTGAACGATATCGTGTCCATTCTCCTGAACGATACCCAGTTTGATATCGTGTCCATTCTCCTGAACAATATCCAGTTTGACATCGTGTTCATTCACCTGAACGATATCGTGTTTGACATTGTGTCCATTCTCCTGAACGATACCCAGTTTGACATCGTGTCCATTCTCCTGAACGATACCCTGTTTGACTTTGTGTCCATTCTCCTGAACGATACCCAGTTTGACATCATGTCCATTCTCCTGAACGATACCCAGTTTGATATCGTGACCATTCTCCTGAACAATATCGTGTTTGATATCGTGTCCATTCTCCTGAACAATACCCAGTTTGATATCGTGACCATTCACCTGAACGATATCATGTCCATTATCCTGAACGATACTCAGTTTGACATCGTGTCCATTCACTTGAATGATATCATGTTTGACATCGTGTCCATTCTCCTGAATGATATTGTGTCCATTCTCCTGAACGATATCATGTCCATTCTCCTGAACGATACCCAGGTTGATATCGCTTCCATTCTCCTGAACGATACCCAGTTTGATATCGTGTCCATTCTCCAAAACAATACCCAGTTTGATATCGTGTCCATTCACCTGAACGATATCATGTCCATTCTCCTGAATGATACCCAGTTTGACATCGTGTCAATTCACCTGAACGATATCGTGTTTGACATTGTGTCCATTCTCCTGAACGATATCATGTCCATTATCCTGAATGATACCCAGTTTGACATCGTGTCCATTCACCTGAATGATATCGTGTTTGACATCGTGTCCATTCTCCTGAATGATATTGTGTTTGATATCGTGTCCATTCTCCTGAACGATATCATGTCCATTCTCCTGAACGATACCCAGTTTGATATCGTGTCCATTCTCCTGCACGATACCCAGTTTGATATCGTGTCCATTCTCCTGAACAATATCGTGTTTGATATCGTGTCCATTCTCCTGAACGATATCATGTCCACTCTCCTGAACGATACCCAGTTTGATATCGTGTCCATTCTCCTGAACGATTCCCAGTTTGATATCGTGTCCATTCTCCTGAACTATATCGTGTTTGATATCGTGTCCATTCTCCTGAACGATACCCAGTTTGATATCGTGTCCATTCTCCTGAACAATATCGTGTTTGATATCGTGTCCATTCTCCTGCACGATATTGTGTTTGATATTGTGTCCATTCACCTGAATGATATCATGTCCATTCTCCTGAACGATACCCAGTTTGACATCGTGTCCATTCACCTGAATGATATCGTGTTTGACATCGTGTCCATTCTCCTGAACGATATCATGTCCATTCTCCTGAACGATACCCAGTTTGACATCGTGTCCATTCACCTGAATGATATCGTGTTTCACATCGTGTCCATTCTCCTGAACGATATTGTGTCCATTCTCCTGAATGATATCATGTCCATTCTCCTGAACGATACCCAGTTTGATATCGTGTCCATTCTCCTGAACGATACCCTGTTTGATATCGTGTCCATTCTCCTGAACAATATCCAGTTTGACATCGTGTCCATTCACCTGAACGATATCGTGTCCATTCTCCTGAATGATACCCAGTTTGACATCGTGTCCATTCACCTGAACGATATCGTGTTTGACATTGTGTCCATTCTCCTGAATGATATCATGTCCATTCTCCTGAACGATACCCAGTTTGACATCATGTCCATTCTCCTGAAAGATACACTGTTTGACATTGTGTCCATTCTCCTGAACGATACCCAGTTTGACATCATGTCCATTCTCCTGAACGATCCCCAGTTTGATATCATGTCCATTCTCCTGAACGATATCATGTTCATTCTCCTGAACGATACCCAGTTTGACATCGTGTCCATTCACCTGAATGATATCGTGTTTGACATCATGTCCATTCTCCTGAATGATATCGTGTTTGATATTCTGTCCATTCTCCTGAACGATATCATGTCCATTCTCCTGAACGATACCCAGTTTGATATCGTGTCCATTCTCCTGAACGATACCCAGTTTCACATCATGTCCATTCTCCTGAAAGATACCCTGTTTGATATCGTGTCCATTCTCCTGAACGATTCCCAGTTTGATATCGTGTCCATTCTCCTGAACAATATCGTGTTTGATATCGTGTCCATTCACCTGAACGATACCCAGTTTGATATCATGTGCATTCTCCTGAACAATATCGTGTTTGATATCGTGTCCATTCTCCTGAACGATATTGTGTTTGATATTGTGTCCATTCACCTGAACGATATCATGTCCATTCTCCTGAATGATATCCAGTTTGACATCGTGTCCATTCACCTGAACGATATCGTGTTTGACATCGTGTGCATTCTCCTGAACGATATCATGTCCATTCTCCTGAATGATACCCAGTTTGACATCGTGTACATTCACCTGAATGATATCGTGTTTGACATCGTGTCCATTCTCCTGAACGATATTGTGTCCATTCTCCTGAACGATATCATGTTCATTCTCCTGAACGATACCCAGTTTGATATTGTGTCCATTCTCCTGAACGACACCCAGTTTGACATCGTGTCCATTCACCTGAACGATATCGTGTTTGACATCGTGTCCATTCTCCTGAACGATATCATGTCCATTCTCCTGAATGATACCCAGTTTGACATCGTGTCCATTCACCTGAACGATATCGTGTTTGACTTTGTGTCCATTCTCCTGAACGATATCATGTCCATTCTCCTGAACGATACCCAGTTTGACATCGTGTCCATTCACCTGAATGATATCGTGTTTGTCATCGTGTCCATTCTCCTGAACGATATTGTGTTTGATATCTTGTCCATTCTCCTGAACGATATCATGTCCATTCTCCTGAACAATACCCAGTTTGATATCGTGTCCATTCTCCTGAACGATACCCAGTTTGATATCGTGTCCATTCTCCTGAACAATATTGTATTTGATATCGTGTCCATTCTCCTGAACAATACCCAGTTTGACATCGTGTCCATTCACTTGAATGATATCATGTTTGACATCGTGTCCATTCTCCTGAACGATATCATGTTCATTCTCCTGAACGATACCCAGTTTGATATCGTGTCCATTCTCCTGAACGATACCCAGTTTGACATCGTGTCCATTCACCTGAACGATATCGTGTTTGACATCGTGCCCATTCTCCTGAACGATATCATGTCCATTCTCCTGAATGATACCCAGTTGGACATCGTGTCCATTCACCTGAACGATATCGTGTTTGACTTTGTGTCCATTCTCCTGAACGATATCATGTCCATTCTCCTGAACGATACCCAGTTTGACATCGTGTCCATTCACCTGAATGATATCGTGTTTGTCATCGTGTCCATTCTCCTGAACGATATTGTGTTTGATATCTTGTCCATTCTCCTGAACGATATCATGTCCATTCTCCTGAACAATACCCAGTTTGATATCGTGTCCATTCTCCTGAACGATACCCAGTTTGATATCGTGTCCATTCTCCTGAACAATATTGTATTTGATATCGTGTCCATTCTCCTGAACAATACCCAGTTTGACATCGTGTCCATTCACTTGAATGATATCATGTTTGACATCGTGTCCATTCTCCTGAACGATATTGTGTCCATTCTCCTGAACGATATCATATCCATTCTCCTGAACGATACCCAGTTTGATATCGTGTCCATTCTCCTGAATGATACCCAGTTTGATATCGTGTCCATTCTCCTGAACGATATCATGTCCATTCCCCTGAACAATACGCAGTTTGATATCGTGTCCATTCTGCTGAACGATACCCAGTTTGATATCGTGTCCATTCTCCTGAACAATATCGTGTTTGATATCGTGTCCATTCTCCTGAACAATACCCAGTTTGATATCGTGTCCATTCACCTGAACGATATCATGTCCATTATCCTGAACGATACCCAGTTTGACATCATGTCCATTCTCCTGAATGATATTGTGTCCATTCTCCTGAACGATATCATGTCCATTCTCCTGAACGATACCCAGTTTGATATCGTGTCCATTCACCTGAACGATATCATGTCCATTCTCCTGAATCATACACAGTTTGACATCGTGTCCATTCACGTGAATGATATCGTGTTTGACATTGTGTCCATTCTCCTGAACGATATCATGTCCATTCTCCTGAACGATACCCAGTTTGACATCGTGTCCATTCACCTGAATGATATCATGTTTGACATCGTGTCCATTCTCCTGAACGATATTGTGTCCATTCTCCTGAACGATATCATGTCCATTCTCCTGAACGATACACAGTTTGATATCGTGTCCATTCTCCTGAACGATACCCAGTTTGATATCGTGTCCATTCTCCTGAACAATACCCCGTTTGATATCGTGTCCATTCACCTGAACGATATCATGTCTATTCTCCTGAATGATACCCAGTTTGACATCGGGTCCATTCTCCTGAACAATATCGTGTTTGATATCGTGTCCATTCTCTTGAACAATACCCAGTTTGATATCGTGTCCATTCACCTGAACGATATCATGTCCATTATCCTGAATGATACCCAGTTTGACATCGTGTCCATTCACTTGAATGATATCATGTTTGACATTGTGTCCATTCTCCTGAACGATATCGTTTCCATTCTCCTGAACGATACCCAGATTGATATCGTGTTCATTCTCCTGAACGATACCCAGTTTGATATCGTGTCCATTCTCCTGAACGATAACCAGTTTGATATCGTGTCCATTCTCCTGAACAATATCGTGTTTGATATTGTGTCCATTCTCCTGAACAATACCCAGTTTGATATCGTGACCATTCACCTGAACGATATCATGTCCATTCTCCTGAATGATACCCAGTTTGACATCGTGTCCATTCACCTGAACGATATCGTGTTTGACATCGTGTCCATTCTCCTGAACGATATCATGTCCATTCTCCTGAATGATACCCAGTTTGACATCGTGTCCATTCACCTGAATGATATTGTGTTTGACATCGTGTCCATTCTCCTGAACGATATTGTGTTTGATATTGTGCCCATTCTCCTGAACGATATTGTGTCCATTCTCCTGAACGATATCATGTCCATTCTCCTGAACGATACCCAGTTTGATATCGTGTCCATTCTCCTGAACGATACCCAGTTTGATATCGTGTCCATTCTCCTGAACAATATCCAGTTTGACATCGTGTCCATTCACCTGAACGATATCGTGTCCATTCTCCTGAATGATACCCAGTTTGACATCGTGTTCATTCACCTGAACGATATCTTGTTTGACATTGTGTCCATTCTCCTGAACGATATCATGTCCATTCTCCTGAACGATACCCAGTTTGAGATCGTGTCCATTCTTTTGAACGATACCCTGTTTGACATTGTGTCCATTCTCCTGAACGATACCCAGTTTGACATCATGTCCATTCTCCTGAACGATCCCCAGTTTGATATCATGTCCATTCTCCTGAACGATATCATGTTCATTCTCCTGAACGATACCCAGTTTGACATCGTGTCCATTCACCTGAATGATATCGTGTTTGACATCATGTCCATTCTCCTGAATGATATCGTGTTTGATATTCTGTCCATTCTCCTGAACGATATCATGTCCATTCTCCTGAACGATACCCAGTTTGATATCGTGTCCATTCTCCTGAACGATACCCAGTTTGACATCATGTCCATTCTCCTGAAAGATACCCTGTTTGATATCGTGTCCATTCTCCTGAACGATTCCCAGTTTGATATCGTGTCCATTCTACTGAACAATATCGTGTTTGATATCGTGTCCATTCACCTGAACGATACCTAGTTTGATATCATGTGCATTCTCCTGAACAATGTCGTGTTTGATATCGTGTCCATTCTCCTGAACGATATTGTGTTTGATATTGTGTCCATTCACCTGAACGATATCATGTCCATTCTCCTGAATGATACCCAGTTTGACATCGTGTCCATTCACCTGAACGATATCGTGTTTGACATCGTGTCCATTCTCCTGAACGATATCATGTCCATTCTCCTGAATGATACCCAGTTTGACATCGTGTCCATTCACCTGAACGATATCGTGTTTGAGATTGTGTCCATTCTCCTGAACGATATCATGTCCATTCTCCTGAACGATACCCATTTTGACATCGTGTCCATTCACCTGAATGATATCGTGTTTGACATCGTGTCCATTCTCCTGAACGATATTGTGTTTGATATCGTGTCCATTCTCCTGAACGATATCATGTCCATTCTCCTGAACAATACCCAGTTTGATATCGTGTCCATTCTCCTGAACGATATCATATCCATTATCCTGAACGATACCCAGTTTGACATCGTGTCCATTCACTTGAATGATATCATGTTTGACATTGTGTCCATTCTCCTGAACGATATCGTGTCCATTCTCCTGAACGATACCCAGATTGGTATCGTGTTCATTCTCCTGAACGATACCCAGTTTGACATCATGTCCATTCTCCTGAACGGTACCCAGTTTGATATCGTGTCCATTCTCCTGAACGATAACCAGTTTGATATCGTGTCCATTCTCCTGAACAATATCGTGTTTGATATCGTGTCCATTCTCCTGAACAATACCCAGTTTGATATCGTGACCATTCACCTGAACGATATCATGTCCATTATCCTGAACGATACCCAGTTTGACATCGTGTCCATTCACTTGAATGATATCATGTTTGACATCGTGTCCATTCTCCTGAATGATATTGTGTCCATTCTCCTGAACGATATCATGTCCATTCTCCTGAACGATACCCAGTTTGATATCGCTTCCATTCTCCTGAACAATACCCAGTTTGATATCGTGTCCATTCTCCAAAACAATACCCAGGTTGATATCGTGTCCATTCACCTGAACGATATCATGTCCATTCTCCTGAATGATACCCAGTTTGACATCGTGTCCATTCACCTGAACGATATCGTGTTTGACATTGTGTTCATTCTCCTGAACGATATCATGTCCATTATCCTGAATGATACCCAGTTTGACATCGTGTCCATTCACCTGAATGATATCGTGTTTGACATCGTGTCCATTCTCCTGAATGATATTGTGTTTGATATCGTGTCCATTCTCCTGAACGATATCATGTCCATTCTCCTGAACGATACCCAGTTTGATATTGTGTCCATTCTCCTGAACGATACCCAGTTTGATATCCTGTCCATTCTCCTGAACAATATCGTGTTTGATATCGTGTCCATTCTCCTGAACGATATCATGTCCATTCTCCTGAACGATACCCAGTTTGATATCGTGTCCATTCTCCTGAACGATTCCCAGTTTGATATCGTGTCCATTCTCCTGAACTATATCGTGTTTGATATCGTGTCCATTCTCCTGAACGATACCCAGTTTGATATCGTGTCCAGTCACCTGAATGATATCATGTCCATTCTCCTGAACGATACCCAGTTTGACATCGTGTCCATTCACCTGAACGATATCGTGTTTGACATCGTGTCCATTCTCCTGAAAGATGTCATGTCCATTCTCCTGAACGATACCCAGTTTGACATCGTGTCTATTCACCTGAATGATATCGTGTTTGTCATCGTGTCCATTCTCCTGAACGATATTGTGTCCATTCTCCTGAACGATATCATGTCCATTCTCCTGAACGATACACAGTTTGATATCGTGTCCATTCTCCTGAACAATATCCAGTTTGACATCGTGTCCATTCACCTGAACGATATCGTGTCCATTCTCCTGAATGATACCCAGTTTGACATCGTGTTCATTCACCTGAACGATATCGTGTTTGACATTGTGTCCATTCTCCTGAACGATATCATGTCCATTCTCCTGAACGATACCCAGTTTGACATCGTGTCCATTCTCCTGAACGATACCCTGTTTGACATTGTGTCCATTCTCCTGAACGATACCCAGTTTGACATCATGTCCATTCTCCTGAACGATCCCCAGTTTGATATCATGTCCATTCTCCTGAACGATATCATGTTCATTCTCCTGAACGATACACAGTTTGACATCGTGTCCATTCACCTGAATGATATCGTGTTTGACATCATGTCCATTCTCCTGAATGATATCGTGTTTGATATTCTGTCCATTCTCCTGAACGATATCATGTCCATTCTCCTGAACGATACCCAGTTTGATATCGTGTCCATTCTCCTGAACGATACCCAGTTTGACATCATGTCCATTCTCCTGAAAGATACCCTGTTTGATATCGTGTCCATTCTCCTGAACGATTCCCAGTTTGATATCGTGTCCATTCTCCTGAACAATATCGTGTTTGATATCGTGTCCATTCACCTGAACGATACCCAGTTTGATATCATGTGCATTCTCCTGAACAATGTCGTGTTTGATATCGTGTGCATTCTCCTGAACGATATTGTGTTTGATATTGTGTCCATTCACCTGAACGATATCATGTCCATTCTCCTGAATGATACCCAGTTTGACATCGTGTCCATTCACCTGAACGATATCGTGTTTGACATCGTGTCCATTCTCCTGAACGATATCATGTCCATTCTCCTGAATGATACCCAGTTTGACATCGTGTCCATTCACCTGAATGATATCGTGTTTGACATCGTGTCCATTCTCCTGAACGATATTGTGTCCATTCTCCTGAACGATATCATGTTCATTCTCCTGAGCGATACCCAGTTTGATATCGTGTCCATTCTCCTGAACGATACCCAGTTTGACATCGTGTCCATTCACCTGAACGATATCGTGTTTGACATCGTGTCCATTCTCCTGAACGATATCATGTCCATTCTCCTGAATGATATCCAGTTTGACATCGTGTCCATTCACCTGAACGATATCCTGTTTGACATTGTGTCCATTCTCCTAAACGATATCATGTCCATTCTCCTGAACGATACCCAGTTTGACATCGTGTCCATTCACCTGAATGATATCGTGTTTGACATCGTGTCCATTCTCCTGAACGATATTGTGTTTGATATCGTGTCCATTCTCCTGAACGATATCATGTCCATT